>NW_027467023.1:57500-150000 GCF_046128005.1 Genypterus blacodes | reverse complement strand
CACAGCTCCGCCTCCTCAAACTCAGTCTGACGGCTCAAACCTGGACAACTTAGATGTGCAGAAACTTCAGAACTCTACAGGTGAAGCTCCAGAACCTAAAGGTCCAGTTAGAGTTGGACCTGCTGAGTCTGAGTGCTGCTTAGACTCAGTTCAGATGTGACACCGTTCTCCTATTTGCATTCATCGCTCAATGCAAACTCACTTCAGACAGTTACACCTGGACGCCGTCAAACTTGGACGACAGTAAAGTTCCGCACTATTAAAGTTTTGTTTTTTAAAATTCATCAAAACAAAAATCATGTTAACACTACATCATCAAACTAAAACATAAACTAGGAGAGTTTGATGAGTTTCAGAGGCGGATTCAGATTCAGAGCAGCAGAACTAATACAGAACCAACTTCATCCTCTCCTGAAACGCAGCACCGATCACACTGAGTGCACTCACCACAATGAAACCAGCAGCTGCCAGAGCAACCAGAGCCTGAACCAAATCACAGAGGAGCTCCATCCTCACAGAGGCACCCTGCGGCCCGGGGAAGTGTCAGCTAACCGGCCCGCTCAGCCCCGCTGCTCGGCCCGCTGCTGGGCCCGGAACCTCCGTCCGGTGGCCGCTAAACCTGAAGGAAGCGGGAGTTTACACGGTGGTTTAGAGTCAGAGTCGGTGTGAGTCCATTACCGTGAGTCCATTCGGTCCAGGTGAACTCTGCCAATCACAAGTCAACACAACGCAAACGCGGAAGTGACAGACGTTTGGTTCTCTCGCCGACACATCATCACAGCCTGGCGCGACAGAGAGGAAACCGGCACAGATACTCACACTGCCCCCTGGTGGCCGGAAGGGGGAACAGTAAGAGCGTTATTTGGGTCACTGTGAGGGAAAATAAAGAAGAGATTTAAGTTATTATGTTACCTGAGTAAAGGAACAATGCTCTGGAGAAACAAAGTCAAAATGTTACGAGATTAAATTACGATAGAATGTTAGGACCATGAAGAAAATATGAAAACGAGCCAATAACCTGGAATATTAGAACAAAATTACGACTTTTAATCAAATGGGCCAAGTAATCATATTAAGGTTATCGAATTTCATTCAATTTATTAATTTCATCAAATTTAATAATAATTAAATGTTTTACAAGCTGACGTTTGTTAGTTAGTTTAAGTCTGAACTGAGTCCTAGCGCCTCCCGTAGTCCGGACACCGAACCCACGTGGTTTATCAAAACATCATGGCGGCTGGTTTCAAGTAAGATTGTGGATTTTCCTAACGCATTATTTCATAAATGTGCTTATTTTACCCTCCGTGCTACGAGATCACTATGGGACGCGTTGGATCAATATCGACCTTTGATCGCAATTAGAAACGTAAAGGAGGAAGATGTTTTAGTGAGACTGTGAGAGTTCTGACATACTGACAGTCTGATTTGAGACTTCAATCTATACAATCACATGATAAGACTGAAATAATGTAAATTAACAATGAGCGGTTGATGGTTTGTGATCGTCGTTAGAAAATGCAGAACCGATCGCCGCCAAATCAATCGACCGCTGTTCAATCTGTACAGACTTGTTTGTTTACATCTTGATTGACTTGTTTGTGTGTTGAAGGACTGCTGAGCCTCTGGAGTACCACAGGAGCTTCCTGGTCAGTGTCTTTGGTTCACATTCAGCTGGTTGATTTATTAACTACAGAGTTTTCATGAAGTCTGATCATCTAATCAATCAACAGAAGGAAAACTGTCGGCCTGATGGAAGAGAACTGGGAGACTTCAGAACCACAACACTGAACATAGGTGAGCAGTCAGACGAGCCACAGGTCAGTGTGAAGATACTGGAGTGTGTGTGTGTGTGTACCTGAACGTGTCTGTGTGCTGCGTTCAGGGTCCATCTCCACAGCAGACGGCTCGGCCCTGGTGAAGGTTGGAAACACGACAATCATCTGTGGGATCAAAGCGGTAAATAATGCACACAGCACTTTAACACTTTAGATGCTGTAACTCTTCAGGCCGGTTGATGATTTTGTATATTTTCGGCAATTATTCCCATTTTTGTTTATTTCTTTCTTTCCCAATTTCCTCCACTCATTAATGTCTCAGATTATGGAACTAGATTCTCAAATAAACGTGAAGATATTAAAACCCTAAATGATTCTAACGACATTGAACATTTAAGGCCTCAGCATGCTCTGTGCTTTAACCCTTTCAGCCCCTGATCACCAGTGAAGATGCATTTCTCAGTCTGTGGTTTCTTCTTCCACAGGAGTTAGCAAACCCAACAGTGGAGGCACCGGGCAAAGGTTACATCGGTGAGTACTGGAGAGCAAAAACAGAGACTAACTGTGGTGCAGAGTTCTTTCATGGACTGTACCATCATCATCATCGTTTCCTCCTGTGTTAGTTCCTAATGTGGACCTGCCGCCTTTGTGCTCGTCTCGCTTCCGGCCGGGCCCTCCGAGCGAACAGGCCCAGGCCGCCAGCCAGTTCATCGCCGACGTCATCGAGAGGTTTGAGCGAATCCCAAAAACACACACACACTGCTCGTCTCAACTGCTTTGTGTGTGTGTGTGTGTGTGTGTGTGTGTGTGTTTTAATCAAAGGTTTGTTTTCCCTGTTGTAGCTCTGAGGTGATCCAAACAGAGGAGCTGTGCATTGATCGAGCAAAGGTAAATTGATGAACACACAACTGTGCTGTTAGAGAGTGTGTGTGTGTGTGTGACTTGTGGTCCTGATTGTCCGGGTTTGTGTCGTAGCTCTGCTGGGTGCTCTACTGTGACATCATGTGTCTGGACTATGATGGGAACCTGCTGGACGCCTGCATCATCGCCCTGCTGGCTGCTCTGAAGAACAGTAAGCAGACTTTCACTAAAGCCCAGATCCATAACTTCATCCATTGATCTAGCAGATTAAGATGAGGCACACAGGACAGGCGTCACCTTTGATTCCTCTCATCCTCGGTCTGTGTATGAGCCTCAGTCTCTGCTCCCCACAGCTACGCTACCAGAGGTCACAGTCGGCACGGAGACGAGTGAACCACAGGTGAACATAGAGAAGAGGAAGGGGCTGCGGATTCACAAGCATCCGGTCGCCGCCTCTTTCTGCGTCTTTGATGAGTAAGTGAATAAGATGGAGTCTGTCTCCCCGTCATGGGCGTGTGTGTGACCTGCCCTACCTTCTTCTGCTCAGCTCCATCCTGGTCGTGGATCCCACAGCCGAGGAGGAGAGTCTGTGCAGCGCTCAGCTCACTGTGGTGACGGACGAGGAGGAGCGGCTCTGCTCCGTACACAAACCAGGTCAGACTCCCCGCTCACACACACACACACACACACACACACACACACACACACGCACACGCACACAGAGGGAATCCACATTATTAGTCCCTGCAATGGCAACATAGGCCAATCAGAACATCAAATACCTTCAAACCTTCACTTGTATAGAAGTATTGATCTTTCCACACCTGAGTTAAGATCTAGTTCAATTCCAAACAGCTGATGAAGACACATTTACAGATCATAAACTCTTCTAAACAGCTGTGACCTTAAAGAAGAGAAGCAGTGTTCTGATCTTCTGCACCTCCATGTTTTGATCTTTTCTTCCTATAATCATTCGGCTGCAGGATTACAACTATTAACCATGAAAATGAGGTTTTAGAAAACATTTGGGATCTTTCATCATTTTCCATAGGACTTCCAGGTTTCAGAAGACACACTTTCAAGTTCTATAACGTTTACAGAGTGTTCATTACCATGGAAACCTTGTTAATCAGACCACTATGACTGTTGTAGCTTTGCTTTAACTGAATGTATTAACAGTGTCGCTTCTTCCCATCATGTTTGCTTCTGCCTCAGGCGGGACGTCGCTGTCCGGAGAGAAGCTCCAGGAATGCATCAGGCGAGCGACCGGGCGGCAGAGAGAGATCCAGAAGCTCGTCCACAAAGTGACACAGAGCGTGAAAACAGCCGAATAACAAAAGAGCCGCAGACGAGACGTTTATCTAAAAGCTGTATTTTCCACTGTCAATATATATTCTTTTTTTTTAATAACAATAAAACTGCTGACAAAGACTGCTTAAAAAATTATTCTCAGTGTCCAGAAATGTCTCACACGCACTCATCAGGCTTCATCTGGTAAGAACTCGGGCGCTCATGGCTCCGGACCCACGTCAGAGGAAACGCCTGTTTGAAAATGTGCTGTACAAAAGCAGATGGGCCGTCTTTGCATGTAGGACCTGGAGTCCTGGGAGGAGGAGGAGGAGGAGCCCTGCGTCCGGATGGATCTCAGAGTGAAGAAGACGTCCGACAGACAGAGGTAGAGGGCCGTCCCCCCCCTACCCCCCCCGCCCCCTCCAGGCACCGCCCCAAAGGTCAGATTTGCATTTATTTTTTTCACATGTCATGGTCGTGCGGAGGATTTGGCGTGAAGGAGCTGAGTTGGGATCCGTGCTTAAAGGACGCCGGAGCGAAGAGGAGGAGGAGGAGGAGGCTCGTGAGGACTCCTGATACTGTGCATGAACGAGCCTCTCAGTCCACAGGGTCTCCTTAGAGTAGTACAAGTCTTCCTGAAGGGGGGGGAATATATATTCTTGTGGAAGCCCCCGAGCCGTCAGAACCCTCTTCTTCTGTTTCATCTCTAAAAATAGCCGTGAGGTTCTCTAAAGTGTTGGGCTCCCTGTTATAAAAACCATAGCTTCTATGGTGGAACACAGTTTGGGTTCTCCAAAACCAAACCTTTACATACAAATCGTTACACTTGTCAGCTAGAAAAAGACAAACAAAAGGACAAAAGTCTTTTTTTGCCTGCGGTCAGAGAGCACAGTATTGATCGTCGGTGTCCTCGTGTCGTCTTGTCATGATTTAGGGAGGGGCTGCGGCGTGCTCCTCTTCCTCTTACTTCTTGGTTGGTTGGCGGTATGCTGCCGAGGCCCCGCCCCCTGCTGAGCCGCCGCCGCCGCCGCCGCCGCTCCCATAGCCATTTGCTGCTGCTGCTGCTGCATTTGGCGCTGCAAGAATTGCAACTGTGCGGTGCGGAGAAAACAACAAACAAGCCTGTTAGAGAGGATTACAGCTCCACGACACAAAGCACAGCTTCATCAGTGGCTGCTAACGTTTAAGCAGTGAATGTGTGCGGAAAGACTGAGAGACAATCGCCGGCACCAGAATCCCTCGCTGCAAATCCAATCAGGAAGTCTAAGCTTGGATGGTTGTCTGAGCGGGTTAGCGTTAGTGAAGCTAAGAGGAGTGTGTGGAGAAAACAGAGAGGAGTGGTTAATGGGGGGGGGGGGGGGTGCAGAGGGAGGGGAGAGGAAGCAGGGGAGACAGGTTCAGGGGCGGGCGGGGTCAGGTCGTGAGGCAGGAAACGGTCAAGCAGCACCAGTGGCGTTCTGGAGACAGGAAGTTGTGTCTGCGGCCCCCGGAGACGACATGCAGCTTAGCCACCGCGCTTCCTGCTCAGAGTAAGTCAGCAACTTCAACCCCGGGTACAGATTCATTAATACCTCAACACCGCTGTGCTCACTGAGTGTAACTGTGTGAGAACATGCCTCTGCTGCTCTGCGTGTCAAACATGTGATCACCAAACACACAACACAGGATGGAGCGGGCGAGAGGAGGAGGAGGAGCAACACGGTGAGGCAACGACAACAACAGAGGAGGTGAAGACGAGCCGGATGAAGAGCAGGAGTGAGATGTGTGAAGCTTCAGGTTCCGTTCAAGTTAGCAGGAGAAGAAGAATCCTCTGGACTGAAACTAACCAGGATCTTCATTTACATCTTTTACAGAATATTCTAACTTAATTACTTCATGTTTACAAATAAAATGATTTTAAATCTTCCCTCTGATGAATCTGATCGACTGAAAGGGTTCGCATCTTTAAAAGTCCAGATGAAATGAACCCTTTGAGGTGTACAGCTGTGCTCCTGGCTCTAATGTTATGAGGAAAGCATTGATTTGCACAAAAATGAACACGGAAGCTGAAAACACTTAGATGGAAGTTTATGACTAACAAAAATATAACTCCAAGACATGTGGCAGACTGACACTAGAGTGTAACCCTTTATGTTGTGTGTGTGATGCTGATATATAAGTGTGTGTGTGTGTGTGTGCAGGGTGAGTCCCAGCAGGGCCGATTGTGGTCGACCTCTAAGGGTTAAAGAAACTTCACCTAGAGCCCTGAGAGTTTAGCAGCACAGCAAACACCCGCCGACAGACAGAAGCAAGGAGAGCTGGCAGCTGAGGCTCCTGCAGCGGTGTGTGTGTGTGTGTGTGTGTAGACAGGTGGTAAAGTTGCTGTATTACTTGGATCTGTGGCTGGTGCTGCTGCTGGAGCCTTGGAGAAGGCAGCTGGGGCCCAGACCCGTCCAGCCCACAGCCCAACTGGGACAGCACTAAGGGGGGGGAGGGGAGGAGGGAGAGAGGGAGCCCCACAGGGAAGGAGGTGAGGGCAAAGGGGAGACAGGGAGAGGAAGGGATGGAGTACGATATCATGGAGAGAGAGAGAGAGAGAGAGAGAGAGAGAGAGAGAGAGAGAGAGAGAGAGAGAGAGAGAGAGAGAGAGAGAGAGAGAGAGAGGAGATGTGCAGGCAAAAGGGGGGAGGAGGTGGGGGGGTGGAGGGTGAGAAGGTAGAGGGGGGGATTGCAGGGGAGCAGGAGTGGAGATGAGGTAAACAACATGGGGGGGGGGGGGTTAAGGAAAGAAGACAAATAAGGGGGGGGGGGGGGGAACACAACAGAAAAAGAAAAAAAGAGAGAGAATGTAGCAGAGAAGAAGAAGTGGAGGTTGAGTTTCTCCTTCCTGACAGAGGTATTTACCTGACTGCTCCACTCATCTACACAACCTGAGGCACACGCAACACACTCATCAACACATCAGTGACTCATCTCATTAGTGTCAGTTAGTTTGAGACCGGATGAGGACCAATGGTGCCTGTGTGTGTGTGTGTGTGTGTGTGTGTGTGTGTGTGTGTGTGTGTGTGTGTGTGTGTGTGTGTGTGTGTGTGAGCACGCCTCCTACCTGCTGCCTGTGGAGACATGAAGCCTCCCACTCCCAGGTTGATGACGGCCGTCTGTTGGTTTCCTAAGCTTTGCTCCGCCCCCTGATCGCCCTGTCAATCACAACACAGGTTTACGTTTAAGGACAGAGGTCAGGAGAAACAGCAGCAGTCTGACATCCAGCTGGTCAGTGAACTCTGATGTGACCTCAAGATCTTCACGTTTCTGCTTTAAGCACAGAACGGATTTAAGAGTTGATCCCGATTGAGCTTTTCTCAGATTCCATGCCGGTGAGTTTCTCTGCTCTGGTCCGTCGGGGCCCTTAGATGCTCATGAGTCGTCCTGGCAACGCTTGGCACCTCTGGATTTGCTCACAGATGTGTGATGAGGAGCATCTGGACCATCGTGAGGTCATCTCTCTGATTTTCCACCGTGCTTCAGGTCCCGACTCAGACGAGCAGGCGAGCCCACCCAAGGACGCTCACATTCTGGTTCTGAAGCGGGTCCAGTTTCAGTCATTACTCTGTTGGCTTCAGGTTTCGTGTCTCATCACAGCAGGACGAGTGTCTGGACTCGTTTTGACTAGAAATGTCATTTTGTACTTTCATATTATATTCAGTCAAGCTGCAGAGACATCAGAAGGTCCTTCAGATGGACCTGAGTGGACCTGAACGCAAACTACAACCCAGTCGCTTTTCATTCTCAATTAATTGTTGAATAAATAAATAAATGTAACAAAACTAAATGATTGATCTCAGACTCTTCCACTGCAAAATTCATAAAAGTAAAAACCCTGATTTCTCTCCACACAACCTGAAGGAGGTTGTGATGTAAGAGCAAAGCTGCATTTCCAGATACAATCAAAATGTTCCCGCTAAAAATGTGTTTCTGATCTGCAGTTGGCGTTTCTGCTCTTTTTCTTTTGTTCTGGCGTTTTGAGGAATTTTCCGTTATGAAAAAAAGCCAATATCATGTTTTTATTAGAGATTCAATATATGCTGCTGTTTATCCTCCTGACTGTGTGCCTGCAGACAGATGTGTGTGTGTGTGTGTGTGTGTGTGTGTGTGTGTCTCTCACCGTCTCCCCCTGCTGCTGAGGGCTGGAAGTGGCCGACTGACTCTGCTGAGGAGAGAACTGAGACAGCTGCTGCTGCTGCAGAGGGTTGAAGATGAGAGGACCAGTGGGGATCTACACACACACACACACACACACACACACACACACACACACACACACACACACACACACACACACACACACACACACACACACACACACACACACACACACACACACACACACACACACACACAGAGAGGGGAGGAGAGAAGAGGGTTGAATGGAGAGAGGAGAGATAGAAGGAAATGATTGATGCAGACGTATGTGGAAGGAAAGAGAGGAGGATTAACAGATCAGTCAACAAATATGGACACACGCTGCTCGCAGAGCTACAGAGTGAGACGGGCGTACCTGCAGGAGGTTCAGAGGTCTCAACCCGGCACTGCTGTTCAGGCCAAAGGGACTCCCTGGAACACACACACACACACACACACACACACACACACACACACACACACACACACACACACACACACACACACACAGACACAGACACACACACAGACACACACACAGACACACACGGTGAGACAGCTGGTCACTGGTTTGTTCTGTGCCGGTGTATTAACCTCCACCCTGCTGCTGAATGAATACTGCAGCATCTGTATCAGTGTGTGTGTGCCAGTGAGGAGTGTGTGTGTGTGTGTGTGTGTGTGTGTGTGTGTGTGTGGTGATAACTTACCGGTCTGTGCTGCAGACTGCATGGTGGGCATCAAACCTCCAGGTGGCAGGATTCCACTCAGGTTGAGGCTCGGACCCAGCATGGGGTTGGGGCCGGTCATGAGCGTCTGTGGACTGCTGCAGCACAACCGGGCAGCGTGAGTGAGAATCAAACGGCTCGGACAGGAAGAACACAAACACAAAGAGAGACAGATGTGTTCTTACCAGACGGAGCTCACGACATTGATGAAGTTAAGGCCCGCGGCGTTGGCCATGACCGGTGAGGCGGTGGTTCCCGTGGTGATGGACGTTCCCATGGTGGGCAGGGGAATGGTCATGACGGGGAGGGGCTGGCTCAGAGCCAGCTGCTGCTGGGAGAAAGGGGCCAGGAGGGTCGGCTGAGCCTGAACCATGGGGGGGTCTGAAGGCGTGGGCGTCACGGAGAGAGGAGCGCCCAGGGAGTCGGCGGGGTGCGGCGTGGAGCACGGCGTGTTGGTGGGCGTTGGGGGCGAGGGCTTGGGGGTCCCTGATCCTGGAGCACAAGAGGGGAGGCACACATAATGAGGCACCATTAGAACTGGACTCTACTTTGTGTGATCACATCTTTGGCTTTGCAGGTTTATGGAAATACAGCAGGGACACAAAGATGTGGAGAGATTGATCGCTCTCATCACGCCAAAGCTTCACTCCGTGACAGCTGGTTACACTTAGAATGGGAAGTGTGTGTGTGTGTGTGTGTGTGTGTGTGTGATTCATCCTGACACTTCTGTGCTGTTCCACATTTTGACACGATGACATCATGAAGGTCATGTTTTCTCCCTGCTCAGCTCTGTGGGCGCTCTGAGACGAGCTGGTGTCACTGTCACCACTGTGAGCTCGCCCCATGAGAGAGAGAGAGGCAGGTGTGTCTGTACTCACTCTGTGCCGAGCTCAAGGGCGAGAGGGAGGCGGGGGACAGCAGGCCCACCTGGCCCAGCTCTATGGAGTGCTTCCTGTTCAGAGTCTGGCCTTTGGCAGGAGGAGGCGTAGGACACTTGAGGAGACCACTGGTGGTTTGGGAACTATATGGATTACCTGAGGAACAAAGAGGAGCTGAGCAGGGACAGGGAGGAGCTTACAGGTGAGAGATCCTCCTGTACGAGGTCATTTAACCCTTTGTTTTATGTCTGTTATGCTGCTGAACACAGTGTTTGTGCAGTGTCATGGTACAGAGCAGCTGAGGAGAGGGGAGCAGCTGAGGAGAGAGGAGCAGCTGAGGAGAGGGGAGCAGCGGAGGAGAGGGGAGCAGCTGAGGAGAGGGGAGCAGCTGAGGAGAGGGGAGCAGCTGAGGAAGGGGGAGCAGCTGAGGAGAGGGGAGCAGCTGAGGAGAGGGGAGCAGAGGAGGAGAGGGGAGCAGAGGAGGAGAGGGGAGCAGCTGAGGAGAGGGGAGCAGAGGAGGAGAGGGGAGCAGCTGAGGAGAGGGGAGCAGAGGAGGAGAGGGGAGCAGAGGAGGAGAGGGGAGCAGCGGAGGAGAGGGGAGCAGAGGAGGAGAGGGGAGCAGCTGAGGAGAGGGGAGCAGAGGAGGAGAGGGGAGCAGCTGAGGAGAGGGGAGCAGAGGAGGAGAGGGGAGCAGAGGAGGAGAGGGGAGCAGCTGAGGAGAGGGGAGCAGCTGAGGAGAGGGGAGCAGAGGAGGAGAGGGGAGCAGAGGAGGAGAGGGGAGCAGAGGAGGAGAGGGGAGCAGAGGAGGAGAGGGGAGCAGCTGAGGAGAGGGGAGCAGCGGTCGTACCTGAGGAGCTGCTGCCCGGTCCTGGAGGCAGTTTGATGGGAGGAGGCCGGTGCTTCACCCCTTTTCCCAGCACAGACGTCTGGACCAGTGCAGAGAAACCATCACCCTGGAGACCGCATGTAAACAAGCGTGTGATTACAGGGTTAACCCCGGGAGCTGACTGAGGTAAAGGAGCACTGAGGTCTGGAGCAGGACTCACCTCAGGCTCTTTGCTGGGGGAGGGAGGAGCCTGAGCCACGCTGCCTGAGTTATGGGACATCTTCACCTGACACTTCACATCCCTCTCATACACTCCTTTATACTGAGTAAGAAACCTGGGGGAGAAGAAGACAAATAAGAATAACACATCTGTAACATCTGTAATCTCTAATCACTCCATTAATGCAGGAGGGAAGAAGATCTGACCTGTCGGCATCTTTCTTTGATCCTATGAGGAATCTGGGGAGAAGGAAACAAGAGAGGCAACGTTACACACACACACACACACACACACACACACACACACACACACACACACACACACACACACACACACACACACACACACACACACACACACACACACACACACACACACACACACACACACACACACTCCTTACGGAGGGTGTATGAGCTTCAGGTCGGTGCTGTCCTCCTCTGCTTTGGATTCTTTAGCACAGTAGATCTTCCCGTACACCAGCGGGTCTCCCATCGTCTGGAAGATGGACACTTTGGTCCTCTGGGCTTGGCCGCCCACCTCGCACTCAAACGTGTAGTCGTCCACAACTTCCTGTGTGTGCGTTTAAAAGTCGGAGAGACAAGAGGATGAGAGGAGCTTCACCGTGACAGGAAGTACAGTGTGAGGTCCAGCTGGGCAGAGTTTGTAGCAATCTAACTGATTTTGACGCTGGATGGAGTCGGACTGGACCTCAGTGACCTTAAGATTAATCATGATCACATCTTTGTGGACTGGATCAGGACTTCAGCCGTGAATTTATTTACACTTCCCTGTATTTTTGCTTCTATCCTCGTCTTCTAGTAAGCTGAGGATCTCTTTCTCTCTCTCTCTTCCCCCTCCTCTCTCTCTCTCTCTCTCTGTCCCTCTCCCTCTCTCTCCCTCTTTCTCCCTCCCTCTCCCTCCCTCCCTCTCTCTCTCTCTCTCTCTCCCTCTCCCTCCCTCTCTCTCTCTCTCTCTCTCTCTCTCTCTTCCTCTTTCTCTCTCCCTCTTTCTCCCTCTTTCTCCCTCCCCCTCTCTCTCTCTCTCTCCCTCCCTCTCCCTCTCTCTCTCCCTCTCTCTCTCCCTCCCTCTCTCCCTCCCTCTCTCTCCCTCTCCCTCCCTCTCTCTCTCTCTCCCTCCTCCTCCTCTCTCTCTCCCTCTCTCTCCCTCTCCCTCCCTCCCTCTCTCCCTCCCTCTCTCTCTCTCTCTCTCTCCCTCCCTCTCTCTCTCTCCCTCTCTCTCTCTCTCTCTCCCTCTCTCCCTCTCCCTCCCTCCCTCTCTCTCTCTCTCTCTTCCTCTCTCTCCCTCCCTCTCACTCTCTCCCTCTCCCTCTCTCTCTCCCCCCCCCTCTCTCTCTCCCTCCCTCTCTCTCCCTCTCTCTCCCTCCCTCTCACTCTCTCCCTCTCTCTCTCACATGTCAGGGCCAGTACAGTGCTGTGGGCCAGTGAAGCCCTCTGAGACCCAGACTCTACGTGATGCTGGCTCCACTCTAACTGGACTTGGCTGTCCCGGTATTCCAGGGTATTGTTTTTCCATTTTTCCTCATAAAGTCTTGGGGCAGAAGTTTCAGTTTCTAACACACACTGTTCTGGAGCTGTGAGATTTGGCAGAACGTTACCAAAGTAATGTTTCTGTGCTTCAATCCCTTTCTTATTGTCAAAGAGACAAATGGGATTTGGTAGCGAGAGGCTGTGTTATTCTTTCATAATGGGGCCGGTGAGAAAGAGTCGTGTTCCGTTTAACTTCCCTTCCGGGCCGCGACACCTAAACGCTACACGCCAAACCACCGCCAAGGACCGGGACCCTCCCAGAGCGCGGCGCTTACCTCAGCGGGCCAGATCACAGTGGGCTGAGAGTCCTCCAGCTGCAGGGACTTCTCCACCACCGCGTACTTCTCCACCTACAACCACAGGAGCAGATCAATCAGGCTGACTGTGGCTTCATGAGGCTCTGTGGGTGTGAAGCAGCTCGGCCCGTTTGAGTGCTGTGTGTGTGTGTGTATGCGTGTTAAAGAGCGCAGGGCCACTTACATCTATTTCCTTGGGCACACTCAGCTGGCAGTTGTTCTGTTTCCACATGTCAACACACTGTAAGTGATGACAGGAGGCAGAGGAGAGGAAAACAAAGAGAGGAATGAACAAACAAGAGCCAGAGAGAAACATCTCCACATCTCCACCCAACACAGGAATATCACTGTATAAACAGACACACACACACACACACACACACGTACACACACGTACACACACGTACACACACGTACACACACGTACACAGTGTGTGTACAGTGTATGGAGGTTACTGTGTTACTGACGTTTCCGATCTTGGAGATCTTGAGGTCGATGACAGGAGCCGGCTTCCTCTCCTTCCTCCTCTGCAGGTAGTCGTAGAGTCGGAGCTGCGGCGGCATCGGCAGGTGGGAGAGCTCCTGCTGCCTGTTCAGCGCCGCCCGAGAGTGCCTCTTAAAACACCTGCAACACACACACACACACACACACACGTTCAGTACACTCATAAGGCCCGCTTCCTTCATTTCCCAGCAACAGAAGTTCCATTCTCTATTATTTCACACGAGCGTATTCTTGGAATCCCTTCCTCTGAGCTTCGTGTGTTCATACCGTTTCATGGAGCGAGTGTTCATCTTCTGTTTGTTGTACAGCAGGCGGTTGGATGTGCACGTGACGGAGATGGAGGGGTCCAGGCACAGAGGCTCAGCGGTGGCCAGAATCAACTGACTCTCCAGCTGCAGTTTGTCATCCTGCAGAGAACACACACACACACACACACACATTTAACTCAACGCCTGCTCAGAAGACAAAGAGGCAAGAGATCAACAAAGTTCACATACGGGACATTTTTATTATTTTAGCTCATCTGAATCTGTAAGAAGAGTGCAGCAGAGGAAGAAGGTGTGTTGCCTCGTATGTGATCAGTCATTACAGGAGAAGATCATTAGATATGAGACGAGATGATGAACATGAGGCTTCACCTGGGTCCATTTGTGGTGATCGCTGGTCATGGCATGGACGTCACAGATCAGAGTCTGAAGGGCCAAAGACAAACAACTCAGCTTGGTAAGTAAGTCAGTAAGTAAGTCAGTAAGTAAGTCAGTAAGTCAGTAAGTAAGTAAGTAAGTAAGTAAGTAAGTAACTAACTAACTAACTAACAGTCTCTCAATCACTTTCTTTTATGTTTCAGAGAGATTTAAGACAATAATACAAGACCACAGAGTTTGGTTAAGAGCAAAACCTCTTTCCCCTTGTGTTTTAAAGGAGGTTGTGTGTGTGTGTGTGTATACCTGCATGGTGGGTCTCAACAGGACGTGTCTGCTCTGATAAGTTTGCATCTTGGTGTTCCCACACTGCCTGTAGTCTCTCACCTCCACGATCACACAGCCACAGTGGAAGATGTTCACCTGAAACACAACGAGCCCAGGGCAAAGGTCAACCAACAGGGACACGCACAAACAACCAACACAAGAACCCACGTGTGTTTACAAGTGTCTCAACACACACACACACACACACACACACACACACACACACACACACACACACACACCTGTGACTTCTCCAGCAGGTCCACCAGGATGGGAGGCAGCTCCTCTGCATCCAGGTACTCCAGCAGTTCCCCCTCTTCATACGGCAGACGGATCGTTTCAGAGTCTGGAAACACAAACGCACAAACACACAGAGTACATAAGAGAGCAGGCGGTCATGGTACACAGCAGAACACAACAACCTTATACTAATATGATCCAAACGAGTCCAGACTGAGGGGAAAGCGGCCCCGCGTGTTTCACAGAGGGAGGGGGGGCCAGGGTTTCAGCCGACACCTCACTCACTCACTCACTCACTCACTCACTCAAGCTGAAATGGCCAAAGCTACGACATCATTTCCTGCCTGGAGAGCCCTCAAAGAGAAACCCAGTGTTGGATGAAAGTAAGCAGTGTTGGACCCCTCCCTCGCTCCCTCGCTCCCTCCCTCCCTCCCTCCCTCGCCCCCTCCCTGCCCTTAGCTTGGGCTGCGTTACGCTCAGGACTTTCCGAGGGTTCACTTCCCAGTGAGGTGTTAATGGTGACCTCACTGTTCTTACTTCAGCCGTCACCTACACGCCCTTACATGCTTCTGACACTGTGTGAACTTGGAGCGTTTAGCGGTGGAGCTTTAGGCTGTGGGCTTCAGGAGGTCAACAGAGGAAGAGGAAGATCTGAAGTTAGGAAAATGTGGAAACTCTTTCTGAAAGCTAAATAAAATCACCTCCCAGAAAATGCATCGTTGTTTTTGCCAGCTTTTCCCTTTGAAACAAGCTTAACCGTCTCATGACGTGTGGAGTTTCTGGGACTCTAACTTCACCATTATGGCTTTAAAGCATTCAGCTTCACGGTGGACAGGTAAACTGTGTGCAGCTTGCTCTTACCCGAGCCATTCTTGCCCCTGAGCATTAGAGAGTAGCCTTCATTCCCAGGGTACAGGTTGACCACCAGACATGAGACCGACTCCTGAGACACCAGCTTCTCCAGTAGATTCACATTTCTCCTTAATTTCTTCAGGGGAAGAAACACAAAACAAATGCAGACACATTAGGATCACAGGTCATGGTTTGGGAAATGTCTCTATTGATTCGTGTGAAGTAATAGTATTCAATCTTCATACTGAAGGGTTGAATTGACACAATCCACATCAACACAGATTGGACAGACAGAGACACATTGGACACAGACTCCTCACAGACTGAGACTTGATGCATATTAACAATAACACAGTTATAAGTTACCAACCTTTAACTCTGGCTCTTTCTCACATTCATCTATATAAAGCTCATAGAGCTTCTGATATAAACTCTTCCTCCCGCCCGATGAGAGTCTTCTCTTGGCTGGCCGCTGGCGAGCACTCTCTGCAATGTACTGAAGAACACACAACACACTGGGTTACTACACGTGTGTATCTAACAGCAACTGACTGAACTCTTCTTTTGTCCACACACACTGCAGACTGACTAGACCGAGTGGCGTCTCTTACCTCGGCTCGATCCAATGCATATTCCAAGATTTGTTGCTGAGGGGAAACAGAATTCAAATGGAACAAAAGGCAGAGAAAAGTTAGGAGTGAGTTTGGGATTCCATCTTTTGGCGGCGACCTGAGATCAAAAGGCTCCAGAATCAGCAGGAAGGGAAAACCTCAACTAGAACATTTAACTGATGCTGAAAACATCAAACACACACACATTACTGCTTTGATCAACCAAGCAGAGAGGAAGTTGTGGTTCTTCTATAGAAACAAGGCACGGTTTGACTCATTCTGCAGAAAAAGACACAGACAGTGATCTCTCTATCAGTAACAATGTAATAAACATCTGACATCACTCTGCTGTTACATACAGGACAAGAAGCACAGGTGAAGAAGTGTGTATGCTCCATCACTGCTTTATGACTGTTTACTAAAGTTATGGCTCTAAATACTGAACATGGATCATTCACAACTCTTCTAGCTTCTTTCTTTGCGTCTCTTTGCAAGGTTCAGAAAAGCATTGTACACACATCCTGACTGATACTTTGCTTTGCAGCCCTTTTGTTGCTATGCATTTGCTTCATTCTTTCCCTCTTTATAATCACATTCTGAGCTGCTGAGCCACTCGGTGTGTGTTCTCCCGAGTGTAAAAAGGCAGAAGCAGTCTCAAACAAAGCCAAAGATCAAACTCACCATTGTGGTCCACCGCCGGCTGCAGGGCGGTGACGGTAGACGGTGCTGTCTGTCCTCTCTGCCCACACTGTCACCTTCCTAACGTGACCATCCACAGCCTGCACACAACACACACACACAGCGCAATCAGAAACACCACAAAGGCAACACACACATGCAACCCGTGCCTTTGTAAAGTTGTTCTGCAGACACACGATAGAGCAGAGAGCCTCAGGTAGCTCGGCTCACACACAACATGGGGCCAGTTTAAGGGAATAAACCGTTTTATCAAAGTACTTTTACAGTCTGTAGTGTCTGGCTCGCTGCAGCGGTGCGAATGCGTGTGTGGACTTGGCGGCGGTGCGGCTCGTCGGCGTTAAACTCCGGTGTCCGTGAGTCCACACAGCAGCAACAAGCTCGCTGGTGCCTGACGGAGGCTAACGCGGCTAACGCTAGCATGCTAGCCCGCTGCCTGGCAAGCTGCAAGTTACGAGCGGCGCTAAACGTACTTACGCCAGCGGAGACACGGGACGACAGAGCGGCGTCAATCCGAGCGGACGGGGCGGACGGGCCTCCGAGGTTGCATAGCGGGCGACTTTGAGTCCAATGCAAGAAAGCGAAATGAAATTGAAATATCAGTGTCTTCATTGAAAAAAAGTCGGAGCAGCAGCCATTTTGTTCCAGTGTGACAACAACAGCTAAACTTCCGGTTTGGGCAGCGGTGGGCGGGGCCAGATGTGGCCGTTAGATGGGAAACGAGTTACGTGGACAAAAGTATGTGGACATCTGGTTATTACACACATACTGATGGTTATTGTTCATCAAATTCAAAACTAATGGAAGAACAAACTACAGGGCAGATGTGGACAAACATCTAGGGGGAACATTTCTCAATTTCTCAATGTTTAAGTCAAGTTTCTTTGTGTAGCCCAATATAAAGGCCCACGCAACAAACGGGTCACAATCCAGCCCAAAGCTCTCTAAGAAGACAAGGAAACATTCCCTAAACCAACTTAATGTATAAGGAAAAGGGGAAGAAACCTTGGGAGAGGAAAATCCTACGATATGGGAATCACAACCTCAATTATGATCCATATCTCACATTCTCAGGTGGGAGCAGACGGAGGAGGAAGGAGTGCTTCACATTTGCTCCACAACTCCACCCACTCAACAAGCAGCTTAACAGATCAGAGTATCACAGTGTGAATAATGATCAAAGCTTAAATAATGAGGGCCTGGTTGTCCTGCTGACCCTCACTTAGAGTCCAGACACCAGAAGCCGGATTACAGCTTACTGACTATTCTTCAATCAGACAACATGACTCTACTTTACTGACCAAGTCAATAATGAACAACGGAAGGAAGAGACAGGAGGAGGAAGAGGAAGCTAAGAGACCAAGCGATCAGGAAAAAGAAAGAGAGCAAATCCAACATTTCTAAAGCCGCTGCAGACGCAACATCTGCTGTGTTTCTGCTTCAGGTAGTCCCTCTGTGGTACAGCAGGGGGAAGAGCAGGACAGCAAACTGATCTGAGGCCAACCGCCTCAGTCAAGCAGTCCAACACCAACAAAGAAGATGGAATAGATTCTGAATTACATTTCCAGATTATGATGTCAGAGACACTATCTCTGAATGTTTGCACGAATGAGTGTAAATCAGTTGAGCTCTGAATACACACATTGACTCAGATCTTCCTCGTCTGTGTCGTTCCAACAGCCGCACCCTCAGAGCCTCAGCTGATCGCTCTCATTGTCTTTGCCTTCGTTCACACACTGTAGAACTCTAACCTTCAAGATCTGACCAAAGACTTTGACCTCTGCCTGACCTGTCCCAAGGCACAGAGCATTCATCTGCATACTGCAGAGCGCTAGCGAGACACGGCATCACTCAAAGTCCTAACAGGCCATTGAAAAGACAGAAACCTTTGAAACTGGAAAAAGAGTCATCAGTGAAAAGCCAACAAGCTGCTGTGGAGCTCACAGCGATGTTACATAACAACGCTCTAACCATTATTGGTTTACAGTGCAGTTCTGTTTGCTCTCGCGCGTTCTGAAGAATATCCTTTCAGCAGCGGCGTCTCAGCAGTATAAGCAGCTCCTTTATGAGGGCAGAGGTTCTGGGTGGGGTTCACACAGCACCGGGCTTCACCTGCTGCGTACAAAACACACACACAGACACGCACACACACTTCCTTTCAAGACCTAAAAGCCCACATACATACAGTACGTGCCTGGGCTCGTGTCATGCCGGTCACTCTCTCAAATAAAAGCTTTTCTTCTGCAACACAAAGGACAGGATCTCATGTGGTCACAGTTACTTTGAGTCCACATGTGCTGCTGCTGCTGCTGCTGCTGCTGCGGCGGCGGCGGCGGCGGTGCCCAGTCTGCTGTTACTCAGGGATTTGTCAAATCAAAATCATTGGGATTTTCTGTGACGTAAGTTTCTCCACTGAGTCAAATCCCACCGCTGAGTTTATTAGGTAGATAATTTGAGCAGAAATGAGGCGCCACACTTCATCAAGCCTGGATTCAATCTGCTGATCACAGCTACATTATTAATGCACCAAATTAAAAGTGCCTGCCTTTCTGAGTGTGTGTGTGTGTGTGTGTGTGTGTGTGTGTGTGTGTGTGTGAGTGCATGCTTGTGAGAGGTAAACTTACACTTCTCAACCTTTTCGCTCTTCCTCGTGTTTCTATCTATAGTGTGGCACTGCTGCTCTGTCTGTCCTCACCCTGGGCGTCCTCACCCTGTCCGTCCTCACCCTGTGCGTCCTCACTGTGTCCGTCCCCGTCTGAGGGAACTGTGACTGGACACATGTCAGCGTTTAACTCTTAACAGCTGCAGACTTGGATAATATATTGAAAGGAGACATCGCTGAGAAAGGCAGAATATTTTTGCAGAATAAAACACATGCAGATATCAGGAGGAAATGTGGCGTTGGCATGGCGACCGGCTTCCCGAGCAGAGTTTGGATCTTATAATTTGTGCTTAATTAAGCTTTGTTGTTTGAACAATAAGCCAAGAGAAATAATTTAGCATTTAATGTAATACGTCGTCCATACACACTTCTCCTGGTCGGGGTCACAGGGATCCCAAGGGCCACCGGAGGGACAGGCAGCGCCCTGGACAGTCCAAATTCCTTCACAGAGACAAATTTTTGTTCGTGCATTTAAAGAAGCATTGCCACACCTGGAGTCCTGCCCCAGAGGTCAAAGGCTCATAACATCTGCTCTTTCTTAATCTGCTCCTGCTTGCTAACTGATGATGCTGCAGAATCTCTATCTGTTTGCCAGCTTTGCCGCTGACTGTAACTTTGGCTCAGCTTTAAGCCTTCATGCAGCATTGTTCAGCACTTCTCTGGAAGCCTTTTCTTGTTCATTCCTGTTCCCTAAAGTAGTCATCAGCCCAGATTTCCCGTAGGCGTCTTTATTTCTTCATCATTCCCGGTGGACCTGCAGCTCACACGATGCGATCTACTGCTGAATGCTTCCTGTTTAGAATCGGCATCATTCAGAGTGTGTTTGCTTTGATCGGTGCAGGTATCAGGTGGTCTCAGTGTCGTCGGGACTCGTTTTGTTCGCTCCCCTGACGAAAGACTAATGTTGATCGTTATAGAGTCGAGTAAATCTTTGTTATCCCTGAGGGGAGATTCCATGTAGAGCAAGCAGTTGAACTGTAGGGTAAGACACTGATGTCATATTCAGTTACATTACAAGAAAGAAGAAAGAAGAAAGAAAAAAGAAGAAACGTGTACCCATAATATAATTGGTGATGATGATGATGATGATGAAGATGCCACTGGGTGTTCTCTGTGCTTGGCGCCCTGTCAGGTATGAGCCACGCTGACACCATCCACCCTACAGGACCTCGTTTTTGTTTTCACTTTCAATTGAGTTGAATCCCATTACCGAACCACAATCTGTGTCCTCATGAGAACAGAAACAAACACCACAGTAAAGAATACGTCAAGCTGGCAACCACAGACTCACTTCTGCTATAAATTTGTCCACATCTTCGTCATAATAGTGAAGATGCCACGGACAAATCAACGTGCTCCTCTTGACAAATCCAACAGGACAACTGAAAACATCGCTGACCTTCAACCGAATTCCTGCGTGGCACCCATGCGGAGAACGATCCACGAGCCGAGCGTCTGAACCTCAGCTCCTCTCCAAATTACCGCCTGCAAACAATTACTCAGGCCTCGTCCTCGAATGCTGAGCAGAAGGTACAGGTGGCACGGGGCCAGAGTGATTCACCGTCTGAGAGATCAGCGTAAACAACATTTTGATTGTAACGTAAACGGCTCTGGGGTTTCTTAAGTGTATCCAGAGCGGAGAGACTTCAGATGAATGATCAGTCGGGATGGATCGACACATCTGGACGTGTCGTTGCATGTGGAGCTCAGCGGCCACAGCTGGATCAGATATGTACGCACTTGATATTGATGTCAGCGATCCGTATCCGTGTACCATTGACATTGGGTTCGGCGTGTTTTCTGTATGGACACGTGTTTGGCTGTCCCATTAAACACGTTTCTGCCTCTTTGTCCGTCTCACAGGAGTTTCAAATGAGTCCTAATAGCCGGAGGCCTCAGTCAGCTGCGATGTGCTGGGATGTTGCAGGAGAGCCGGGCACCAGAGGTTGAGACACCTTTGACTGTAATCATTAGCGAATTGCATACAGACCTGCACACACACACACACACACACGAGCTGCTCTGGCGTTGGGTTCTGGCTGGTGGTTTCGGCTCAATCTGAGATATTTATTCATGTATGTGGTTTTTGGCTCCTGCACACACAAACACACTACAATCCTGTGATCCAGAGATAAGACAGATATTCATGTATTATATTTCCATTTCATTTTTATTTAACTCCTACACAATTCTCTCTTACAGCTGACTGATCCAAATCTCTGCATCTGTTATTCCAATATTCCTCTGATCACTTTGTCTTATTTCCCCTCACGTCTGCTTAGCTCACATTTACCGCCAACGTCTTCAGGTGAGTCATAACACCTGTGAGCAAAACAATGTTTTAATATCACAGATGACTTTTTAAAGACAGGCAAAGCTTTGGGAAACAAAGGATCAGATGACGTTCCAAAATTCCTTCTCAAGCAGAGCCAATGAAGGCGTTTAAGTTCCACAAAGTGTTGAGCCACGATAAATCACTCACCATCACAAATGCCTGCTGGATAGAAAAGGATCCATGTTGTTTGGTTTGCAGAGATGCTGGGGCGACCTCATCCAGATGTGGTCATTACTCTGCTGTGCCATGAGGTTTGCTCCAACCTTTCCAGTCTGGGATGAGCAGTGAGTGAAATAAACGGGAGACGGAGATGGAAGATGACAGAAATGAAACATTGGGATTCGCCAGTGTATAATGGAATGGTTTGTGTGTGCTTGTGTGTGTGTGTGTGTGTGTGTGTGTGTGTGTGTGTGTGTGTGTGTGTGTGTGTGTGGCAGATAGACTTATGTGTCCAGTGGGAGCAGCAGAAACAACTGTTACACCCAGCGATGACAAGCAGCTATAAACCATTAGATTAGATTACTGATCTGTGTCATTATTTCATAAATCCTCATCGGAGGAATCCTCAAATCTGCAGCGTGTGTCTGCGCTCACTCCAGCCTCTAACTCGCTCACCTTGACAAACGTGGAACCTGGAAACTGTGGGAGTGAGGATTGTTTCCATGGCGTCTGTTTTCCTCTCGCTGGCCGATGAGGAGAGCAGCTGTGTGAGAGTTTACAGCATCAACCTTCACCGCACTGACGGGATGTCATCATCCTCCAAAACTTTCATAAGGAGAATTAAATAATTCTCATGTAGACGTGTAATTTTGAATAAATGATGCAGAAGAAGAAGAGGAAGAGAGCAGCAGACGTGTTGATAAATCATTATTACTTTTCATGCTAACTGGCCTTGTTGTGACATAAAGCAGTCATTTTAATATAAATAGTAAATCCTGTGGCTCGTTCTTTAAAGTGGGGTCATTTCAGTGGAGGTTGTGTGTATTCAGTGTGTATTCAGTGGTGCTGCACCTGCTGAATGCATACAGGAAAGAGAGAAAGAGGTAAAGTCGTCAGGACTCTCTGTAGATTTCTGGATTGAATATTAATCTACAACCTGAGCGCACGGTGCAGATAAAACAGTTAACAGCGGAGATATTTCATCTGCCTCTTCTCTGCCGGGGCCGGAGCCACATTGGGAAGCATTCAGAGCTTCTTCACTGCACAAACACGTCCGCTCAAATGGAAAACATTCACACTGTCCACGTACGTTCATCTGAGCTCCTTCTGCTAGTTAACATACTTTTCTTTTCAGCAGATATGGAGTAATAAAACCTTCAGACTGAAGATTGTTCAGTATGTCAGTCAAACTTATCACCAACAAAGCGTTCCTTTATGTCTTTAGTGTTTTCATGTCAATTCTTGTATAAATCTGACCTTTATTCATAAAGTTACAGACATGTTTACACTTAAACGTTAACAATCTTCCAGAACGATTCACTTTGCAAGGTCTTAGTGTGTGAAACAAGCCAAGCTCCTCCATGACAGACGCTTAGTTGATGTCCCCATTTCTCTTCTTCTGTCTATTAAATGGACATAATGACTTCCATAGCTCATCTCCTGGTGGAAAGGCTCCGGCCCGTTCGGCTCTGGCACTGCTTTGGTGGAAGGGGGAAAGAGATCCTTAACATAACTCCCTAACAAAAGTGATAAAGCAGAAAGTGAAGGCAGAGCTGGCTCAGGCCTCTGTGGGGCTTTGACCAGGTTTTTCATTTCTCCCACATGTTTTTATTGCTACGGTGAATCAGAGGTTACGACGTTCAACTCGCAACAAGTCGGTCCTGAGTCCTGTGTGTGTTCCAGCTGGGGTCCTGAGATGGCGGCGTCCTTTAGCTGTCCTGAACAGCGTCCTGTCCTAAATGTATCCAGACACTCTAGCCCATTGCCAGCCTGTGCAGAGAGCAGATGATGACCAATCTCTCTGTATAGTGTTGTGATGAAAGTGCAGATTGGTCTGGATCTGCTTCCCTGCTTCCAATGATTTTGAGTTGACTTCACCCCGGCTCACCACTGAGCCGGGGTGAAGGTTTACCTCCTGGTGGTCGTGCGTGAGTTTTGTTACAACAGAAACACAAACAGAGCCACACAGCTGCTACACACACACACACACACACACACACACACACAGTGGGTTGTCAGAATGAGTGCTGTGGATTTTGGCCTCCATTTCTTTCAGCATAGTCACACTAGACAGGAAACACTCTTCAGTATTTACAAAATGAAGGATTTCAGCAACCAATTTTTCTCCCAGCTTACAGATGGGCTGGATTTGATTAGACAGAGAGGGAAAGAAACGGTAAGTGTTTCTGTTATTGATCTGAGTGGGTCTCTGCCTTTCTTCATGTCGCCTTTATCAGAGATCACTCATGTGTGATTCTACTACATCTGCTGTATTAAACCATTATTTAGTAAATACTGTGAATACTAACAGAGATCAAGCTTCTTCAGGGGCTTCCTTTGATCTAACAGCCGAGTCATTCAGTATAAAAGGCTCCAATTGAATTTGACAATTTGTAGATTGAAAGTTTTTGTGTTTTTGTTGCTTTGCTGCTGTAGAAGATTGACTTTACACTTTTGTACTCCAATAAATGGAAAATAAATTATTAAAAAAGTTTTGAAAGTAAAACGTGATGATGGGAAATTGTAGACAATGTTGCAAAAATGTTTCATTCTAAAGAAGTTAAGTTAAGTTTAAGGTTTGGATTCCTTTGAATTTGTACCGGGTTCTAAATGTTTCCTTCATTCTAGAAAAACAGGGAAACAAACTGACTGAAGGGAAGAAATAATGGATGGAAATGAGAGAGGAAGTGTGTGTGGAGAGAAACATCACACTCATGCTGCTCATGGGATGACTTCATTCAGAGTCCCTTTTCATTTTGGAAACTCTAAGTCACTGCTGTACTTCTGTACTTCTGTACTGCTGTGCTGCACCCCGCCCCCCCGCCCCCCCGCTGGAGAATCACGGCTTTAACTCATCCAAAGTTAACCCCTTTCATATAACTGAGATATGAATGAACATGAATGTAAAAATAGGAGCAGAAACGATGCGGCTGACACGACACATGAACACATTCACTGCTGAGAGGTGCGACGCTGAGTAAACAAAGCTTCAGGTGTGTGTTACACAAAAACAAGCTGTACATCCTGGTGGAGCTCTATTGTTGCTCCATTACAGGGTTGAGTTGTGGTTTATTGCTGTGTATCTGCTCTCTCTGAACACGCTGTGAACACAATGAGCCGCTTTCTCTCTCGCGTTGTGTCGGGTTACAGTGCAGCAGGCAGACACACAAAGAGCCGGCAGATCGTGGCAGAGAGAGAAGGATTTGTGTTTTGATTGGTTTGTGGTTCAATAGTCGGCAGCACAGCTCAACATCGTGCACATCTGAAGGCATTCAAAGGGAATCGTGTCAATTTGGAGAAATAAAAGCTTCTTTATAAGCTCTAATCATGTCCTGCAGTGAAGCTGGGAGCAAGAGCAGATTTCTAATTACTGGCTTCAGTTTTATAAGAAGAGCTTCAGGCTGCTATCTTTGGAAGTTGACTTAATGAATTGAATTGTAGGAGATTTGATCTCAGCAGCAGCAGCAGCAGCAGCAGCAGCAGCAGCAACAGCAGCAGCAACAGCAGCAGCAGCAGCCTCACAGTCTGTGAGGTCTGAGCTGACCTCATCCATCAGAGGGAGAGAAGGAGGGGGCGGAGTTTGGCGCTTGGCTTCATTTCTCATCCTTCCCCAAAGGCCTGCAACAATTCCTGGTCTCACCACTCTGTCTCGTCAGGAGAAGAATGAGCAGATCTGGATCAGAATCATGTCACAGCACGTTTCTGGATCCCACTGAGATCACAGCTGGATCAATAATGTAACCTGCATGTCCTCCATCAAGACTTCTGATCCAAGTCAGAGCATCCAGAGCCTCTGGAGACGTGTAGAGGCTTGATGTGAAGAGGAAAGCATCTGTTACCACCTTCAGATCGCCTTTGACAGTTGGACCTGTGCTGTGTGTGTGTGTGTGTGTGTGTGTGTTCGATGTCGATTGTCCTCATGCTGTGCTTCAGTGATGTGATGCAGTTTTAAATACCAGAGGTCATTGGCTGTTACAACAAAACGGGTCGATTCACTTCATGAGACCTAAGACAAGAGCATCTGGATGAGTGAGTGTGAACGTCAACATTGGACAGAATCTAGAAACAGCAGGACGGACAAAGAGGTTTTGAGGGGTGAGGGAGGTGGGGGGGTTGCTCACATTGCTCAGCGAAGAGCAATGTGAGCAACGGAGACTTTGTTCCAAACCAACAAACGCTCTGTGAGTCCCTCGGGTTTGTGCAGAGCGGTTATTACTCTTGGATGCGTTTTCCCCATGGAAGCATAATAAACAACAGTGTAGATTGATTTATGGCGAAATCACGTCCTCACTGAACGACCAAACTGTATTTACATGCCTGCGCCTGTCTCACTGTCTGTGTCCATGGCAATCCAAACAAATGCACAGTCGTCTCACCACAGCACTCAGCTGGGCTTCACCTTCTTAAGTCTACAACCAGAGGAGCTCCGATAGAGACACACACTGGAAAAGAGGATGTTTGATCACGGGACTTTTGATCAAACATCACTTATTTATTACAATATTCCAGAAAGCAGCACTTAAAAGAATTAAACCTTACCAATGCTTTCATGTGCGAATAAATAGTTCATCTTTCCCTGACTGTGACACCACTGTGCACACTGAGTGGGTGGGTGTCGTCTCTTCAAAGATCCACAGTCTGGTTTCCTCTGCCTCGGTCTAATGAGGAGGATCTCTACACCTGCCTCAGGAGTTTAGTGTTGAGGATCCTTCAGATTTACACTAGAAAGGAGTTCAGTCTTAAGATATCCAGCTGCATTAAAGACAAATCCTGTGTTTGCACCTTTAACTTGAGTTCCATATGCAACTTTACATGGATTCACTCCACATGAGTTATCTGCTTTAACGGCAGATTTTTGTAAACTGTTCATAAAACTTGACAAGATTACAGAAAGTTTGGCACATTTCCACACATCGGGCCGCATTGTTATCTCTTTTACAGTAATTCCATGCCTCAGACACACACACACACACACACACACACACACACACACACAGAGCTCCCGTTCTGCACTCAGATAAGCGGCTGGGCGGTGTTTTCCTTGGAGCCGGGACTGACTGGACTCTCACCTCGCCAGGAGTCCAGCAGCAACTGGAAATGATCTTCGTCTGGGTGCAGATTAAAGGAGCTGCCGGGTCGGCTGACATACATACATTAACACGCAGGGTGGGAGTTTGATGTAGAACGTTTGGGTGCAAAAATGTTGAACGATGTGGCAGCAGCCTGGATGGTTGGAGGAAACTTTGGCTTCTTCACTTTGTTTCGACTCCATTTACTCTGAAATCTCCATGAATCTGAAATGTATTTAAAGGCCCCATTGAACAGCGTCGACCCTGAAGGCATCACCATAGAAGCTACAGGGACATGAACACATGGGTCAATGTGAGAGTGAAAGTCTTGTTTGGCTCGTCTTGGTGTTTGGTGCTCGTCTGTCTGTTGGCAGCACATAGAGGACCCAGAGAAGAATCCGTTCTAGTTTGGTGCCAGACAGCCAGATGGTGGCACTGTGATACACACTCTTACTTTTTTATTAGCATTTTTTTTGTATCTATTTTTTGTATGTTTTGTTAAACATTTTCTGAGTGTTTCTCCTTTCCTATCTGACTTAGCAGCCGAGCCCGTATGGACTCAAGGACCCTTCCACCCGCTACAATGACACACACACACACACACACACACACACACACACACACACACACACACACACACACACACACACACACACACGTGAAAAATGCAATGATTACTTGGAGGTTTTAATAACTTTGGTTTCCTGATCTCTTCCTCTTTGTGGCTCGGTGTCATGGACACAGCGGAAAACAAAATAAGGAAACGGAGGAGCTCTATCGCTCATTATCACCTTTTCTGTTGAGAGTGGAGGCTCGGTTTTCCATAACTTCATTCTTATAAATGCTCCAACAGGAAGAATCGATTGTTCCGAGTGTCAGAGTGATGAGTCATTCTGTGGAACACTGAGAGGAAATGAGGAGTAGAGTGATGAGAGCAGAGGAAGGGGGAATGATGGGGATTCCTCTGTGTTTCATGGTGTGTCTAACCTCATTCCTCATCTTCAAGCACCGAGAACCAAAACTTGACTGACTTGGACTGCATTTTGGTATGGACCCATAGATTTTTGATTTGTGATGAATTTAAACTAAACTACATGCAAAGATACACCTGAGAATTTATGACACAAATCAGGTCCATTTGCCAAAGAGAGATAAAAAAAAAGCCACGTCTAGGCGAAGTGAATCGCTCTTCACCTCAGGCTGGGAAAGTTAATAGACAATCTTTAGAGCTGAGTGTGAGACGATAAATGCTCCAAAACCAATTACACATGAAAGAGTTTGGAACACAATGTGAGGTTGCAGGCATAAATCACAGCTGAGCAGACGTGCAACGGTTTTGTCCTTCAAGGTTGCCCTTTGGAAACATCTCTGAATCCTCTGGTTATCGGCCAGGCGATCAGTGAGTCACTCTGAGGCGTCTGACTCTCATCATAACTCTTCCCTGGAAGCCACTCAGCTTTATTTTTGGTCCCCCGGTCATTGTGCCGGCTGTGGACGATGAGTAAAGTACCAATGGGTGTGGCCTATATGGTCGGCTGCAGACAGACCGGAGGAATCCAGGATAGATGTTAGTTCTACAGCTTACAGTTGAAACATTAAAGGCCAGAATCCTGCTGAAACAGACAGACGGACGCTCCGGCAGAGACGGCATAACATCACAACAAACTTCACTCTATGTGTCTACACTTATCACACATGACTGGAACAGGGCTGAGTTCTCTGTGTTAGCATAGACTTAATATGTCAGAGAGAGGGAGGAAGAGAGAGAGGGAGAGAGAGAGAGAGAGAGGACGAGCCAGGAATCATCTCAGACAGGAACTGTCTGATGGGACAACCCAGCAGGAGGTCCTGGCCAAGAGAAACACACAGCGAGCCAGAGAGAGAACACACGTCCTGTGTTTTCCAACGCAGTGACAAGTTTACTCCATTACAGCTCTGCCCACTTTCCTGCAGCAATTGTCTCGGTGGATTAACTGGACATTTGGGGCACGTGATTGTAGAACAACGAGCTCGAAGTCAACACATGGAAAGTGCGGTAACACACAGGCTCTAATAGACTGTGTGAGTGTTTTGGTGGTAAGGCAGACACGTCCGGACAACTCCAATCATCATTCACACCATTAAAGATGTGTGGAAACTGTCAGCAACAGACTCGTAGATTATTGGACCATTTCGACTTTTTACATTTGTGGATCTGTGACTGACAGTCTCAATTGTTGGGAAGTGTTTGTGTGAAGGTTCGCTTGGCAGACTGCAGGCCTTGAAGCTATCACGTGTATCATGGCACAGAGTGTTGGACCGCTCGCCCACGTGTCTGTTATCGCTATGTTCTCGCTGGCAGAAGTGCCAGCGAGAACGGGATTCTCCAAAAGTTGAAGACAAATGCCTGCAGAGAGACGAGGCGATTCCAACGTCCAGGCACAAGGCGATCTTTAGAAGCTGATTCTGATTTGC
Organism: Genypterus blacodes; assembly: GCF_046128005.1. Lineage (NCBI taxonomy): Eukaryota > Metazoa > Chordata > Actinopteri > Ophidiiformes > Ophidiidae > Genypterus > Genypterus blacodes. The sequence goes on along the minus strand of NW_027467023.1, from coordinate 120,870 downwards.
GTCGTAGCATTTGCCAGGAGAAAAATATTTAGATTCACAACGGACAAAACACACAAAGGACGGAATCCAAAAACATCTGGAAGCTCCAGGGCCCTCACTCAAACGCCACACTGCAAACTTTGACTTCTCCGGACTTGATTTGTCATTAGTTTGAGATCAGATGTGTAAGATTGATGGTGCAGCAGTCATCTTCTGCAGGATCTCTCTGTAAGGGTTGTAAATATGTCAAAGTCCTTTTACACATGGTGGTAGCTGCGTGTTTGAAGCCTTATTCTGTTACGTACGCTGACAGTGACATGAAGGCGACCCCCCGTCTGAGCCACCACAGCCTCATCTGCTTTGAGATGTGGGCTGAACGGCATCTGTTGGTACGATGCACATACTGAAATTTGTCACTAAGATCGCTAGATTAACACTTGAGAAATACACTTAAACCCCAACAAATCCCTCATCTCACAACATGAACAGTAAGTGCTAAGGGATCCTGATCCTTGGTTCTTCGACCCAAGTCAAACCTTTTGCAGTAAGAAAAGTAAACTCTAAAACTCTCATTGTCTCAACTCAGTCTGTTGGCAAACTTAGAGTTAAACTGCCAGCACCAACAATTTCACATCCATTTTTAGGCAGGACCAAAACACCTTTTATTTCCTTCTTTCTGTTTACTTAAACGAACATTCTCCTGTTGTGGAACACCAAATGTTTCTGCTCTCCTCTGCGTCTGATCCTCTTGTTATTACCGACACGCTGCACCGTGCCGCTGGTGGTTGCCATGTGGCTGACCTTGCCTCCTTGCCTCCTCTCCTCCCTTACACACCCTGAATGTGCCAGTTTCCATTGTTTGTGTAACAGAGGCTGATGCAGTCGTGCGCTGTGACTCACAGCATCAGCAAGTTGCTAACGTCCTGTTTCAGCTTGTTAAATTCCAAACTCGCTTTGCACTTTTTTGTTTTCATCATTTGGGCAATATTCAGACATTTATTCCTCCAAACCAGGAAGGAAATAAAGCTAAGTTCTGAGTCTCTCTGTCTTCAATCCTGTTGGGTTTGGTTCGGTTCTGTCAGAGTTGGGTCATTGACATTTGTTTATTTGTCATTGCCAGTATTTTGATGACAAATTAATCTTTATGTAACACAAATATATATAAAAATGATATAAATAAGGGTTGCTATCTTTTGTAGGGCTGAACAATCTCATGCAAACAAGGGCAGAACGTCTCCTTCATAACTCACATGCAGTTTTTCCTCACACAGCTGATGTTTTCGCAGGTTTTATGTGAGAAGCTCCATCATCACACAGCTGGTAGGAAGCTTGGACTCTGTCAGACGTCCAGGCTGCAACAGCTGGAGCGTTTGGTTTCCTCCGACAGCTTTAGGACATCTAGGTCAGATCTTGTTGAGGGTCTGATCTGTAGCTGTTGGTGCTGCGTGATGCTCGACCTTAACTCTCACCCAAACCTCATCACGCTCCTCCATAAATCTCTGTGAGCGCCCCGACCCCTCGTCATCGGGCCGTTGCTCTCATGTCGTGCCCAAAAGAGCTGCTGACCTGCTGATTTACAGCTCTGTGATGTGGATCAGACTAAGAATGTAAAGCGGGGTCCTACAGTGCTGCGCTGAATTACAAACGTTGTTATTATGGTATCCAACAAATCCAACAGAAAAATGGCTTTGATCTCACGCAGGCTGCTAAGTCTTGGTTGGAGAAAAGATTTACTCTCTAAAATAAAGAGGAAAGTTTGAGGCTTGATCCTTACGTATGCCTTCGGCTTTGGCTGATTGATGTTCAGTCTAACCTTAATACCCATAATCAATTCTAGACAAAATCACACTTTAAATGCCCACAGTGCATCCCAGCCAATGACGTGAGGACATCAGGTCAACCTAACACCAGACTGAGCAGACTGAGCTGAGACTGAGCCTGATGTCCCTCCATGTCAGCACTATTCTGTCTTTGTGTGGTTTAAGGGGTTTTTCAATGACATAACTAAGGTCCCTGTGTCAGCCTCAGCTGTGCTGCACTTCTCCCTGAGTGATGGAGGTGGAACATAAATCATGGGTGTGGGATTTTTCAGCATGTTTGGTATTAGTGTTAGGTAAGTGTTAACTCTCTTCATCAAGATAACAAATGTTCCCTCAGAGAGCAGCGTTGAAATGATGGGATGACACTGAGTGAATGCAGCCCCCACACACATCTACACACATGTTCCTCCAGCCCACACACATCTACAGGCATGTTCCTCCAGCCCACACACATCTACACGCATGTTCCTCCAGCCCCCACACATCTACACGTATGTTCCACACAGTGCCAAAGTCATTGATTGTCTCGTCCCCAAACATGGAAATCCCGTTCCGTGTATGGGGATTGAGTGATCCTACTGGGATAAACAATGAATTACCTTCAATCACTTGCAGGGAGGAGCGAGAGAAAGTGCAGAATGGAAAGAGCTCAGTGTGAGCTCCCTGGATTAGGGTTGAATATCGAGTGTAAGTGAGCAGTGATGGCTTCACCTCTCGCCACAACGTGAAGTCTGAACATCAGGATGTTGCCATTAACGTGCAGTTAAACGTCTTGGGATGATGACAATGTTGAGAAACTTGGCTCTTACTTTTCAAACCAGAATTGGTCCCAGTGCTCCTACAGTATGAGGAGCTTTGACAGTGATCCAGCAGTGAAGCACACACACACACACACACACACACACACACACACACACACACACACACACACACACACACACACACACACACACTCTCCTCAGCTGACTCTATCATATTTTTCCAAACATGAAAGAGTCGTCAGATGATGACTTCATATGCAGTTAGGAAGATTTAATTCTGACAAGCCAGACACTAGAGGAACATGGATACAATCCCTGTCTTCTCAGAACTTATTGATCAGTTCTTGTAAGTTGTGGATGGATTGACATAGCATGAAGTCGCAACAAACAAGCAACACACAAGCACCGTGTTAGCCTCAGTGCTCTCAGAGACACTCGAGCCCAGAGGAGGTTTCTGGAATATTCTGCAAAATCACAAGACCGATGGGAATTGTATATAGTGAGATGAGGGTCACTGGTTCCTACGCGACCCATAGTTGTCCCTCCTCTAGTACTGGAAAGAATTCCAATCCACACTTTGCCGTCTCGTTGCATTACCTCTGACAACTTGACAGAAAACAAGAAACTGAGTCTTAAAAATGCACTCAGAGTGATGAGCTTCTGTCTTGATGGGTGCGTTTAGCCTAGAGCACCCATATGTTGTTTTAGCACTGGTATCAAAACGAAAGCTAAACCCTCTAAGACTAAAATTTGTGCATGATTATCTTGTCAGATGAATATAATGTCTCCATATGACATGACACAGATAAGAGCAGAGAGAGATTATATTGGCGTGACAGTGGGTTTGCTGATTGCCTCTGGAGATGTTGCCCAACCTCAAGATATGTTTCTGGTTCCAGCTATGGTCGGCGCTAAGCTAACGACTGAGTCTGGCTGCAAAACAGACCACGAAGGTTTGGGACGAGAGCAAGAACGCCAAGTTAGATTCAGATCCAATCACTCAGTGCTGCTGTTGGCCCATTGTCATCTCATTATCTCACTTTTGACTTTGACACAAAACATCCATCCTGCCAAAGTGTCCCTGACCCCGCCCGCTCTGAAGGGAACAACAAAAAAATAGACTTATTTCTCTTTTCAAGGGAACAGTGGATTACCACAAGAACTAAGATGAAGCAATGCAAACCATCGTAAAAGTGCCAAAGCAATTCTTAATCAGCACCTTCATTTCTCCCTCAGCAGCTTTGGTGTCTTCACATGGCTTCCGTCTCTGCCCATCTCGTCCTCTCCATGGCAACTGTCCCGTTGGATCACTGTGCAACGTTACGCAAGACAAGGGAGCAACATAAAGCTGTCAGCCACAGAGAACCCGGGCCAGCTCAGATTCTGGGCCCGCTGTGTCGTTGTGTTACGGCAAACTCACAGGAACAAATGAAGCTTTTGTCATTTGTAACATAGCAAAAGAGCAGAGTACATGCTGAACACACGTTAACAAAGGTCAAAGTTTGACAACAAGATCATGGAAATATGTACGACACATCCACTTTCATGCCAGAATCTGGACTGCCAAGGAGGGATTTGATCATTTCAAGGGCTGACGACATGCAAGAAGGACGGGTAGAGTGGAGTGGAGAGGAGCTGCTTGAGTATCCTTCACGTTTATGGGATTATAAACAGGCTACTTACAAATACGGCTCTCATGTCCGTCTCCACACACACACACATCTCCACACATGGCGTCCATGTCCTCACATTTCAGCTTGTGCATGTAAACACAGTGAGCTCATATAAATCTTGTTGTATAACTCCTTAGAGCTTCAAAGATGAGATATTAACGTACATAATTTATGTTGGAGAGTAAACACGTTCACACTTAGGAGAGCCAACAACAAAAGTCATTGAAATTCCAGAGGAGAGTCCATAATTCTGAACCTTCTGGGTCCCAGGATGAAAACTCCATTCCTCTATTCTATTGTGTGTCATTTTCCACAGAGCTCCAACGCTTCAGTGGGATTCAGAGCCATAAGGTCCTTGCTCAACACATCGCTCCGCCTTCTGCCAGTTTGAAAATAAATTATTACCTTTGTTTTTGCTGATTTCCACTTTGCTAAATGAGGAATTTGGCTCATCATGATACAAAGCTTGATGTCCCACTTTCACAGCTGTACATATGAGTTACTGCTAATGACGAGATCATCCTTAACACAGCTGACTGTCATTTAGATAATATGAAAAACATGCCCACACACACACACACACACACACACACACACACACACACACACACACACACACACACACACACAGATGGGGGTGAGTCCCGTGTGTGTCAGTGGAGATGATAGATTACTGTGCAGCTTCATCAAAGTGATCCTGAAGTTTCCCATCTTTGTCTCTCACTCACTTGTGTCACTTGAACTCGGTGACTCGGCGCTCCGTGCATTAACATTCCTGCTCCAGCTCTTCTTACTGCTGCCAAGCTTCAATCTGCCCGGGTTCATCTGAACTGAGGAGAACACTGGCTCAGACATGAAACCTGTGGAGATCCTGTTAGTGTGTGTGTGTGTGTGTGTTTGGTACGTTACCTGCCAAACACACACATAGGGATATGGATGGTTGGGAGCCTGAGGGCTTTCTTTCCTTCTACCTTCCATCACTCCTCCCTTCCCTCTTTTCTTTCCTTCTGTGTTCTGTACTTCCTTCTTCACCAATCTATTTCCTTCCGTGTCCTCCCTGTCCCTTTGACCCTCTTCTTCTTCCTCTTCTTCTTCTTGGATAAATCCATCAGGAGTATTTTTCCACTGTGGTATTCCTTCTCTTACTAAAGTAAATGGTTTCAGTACTTCAGTATTTTGAGTAAAACAAATATTTAAAACAAAATCAAGCTAGAAAAACTTAACAAAATCAATTGACCAAAGCCAGAGGGGTTTGATTGTGACATGTGTGTGTGTAATATGTTTACTCAGTGTGTGTGGGGCTGTACTCACAACATCAAACAGTGAAAACATGTTGCTGTAGTGAATATAGCTGTTTGCACAAAGCAAATTAACCTTGAACCCTGCACACACACACACACACACACACACACACACACACACACACACACTTCACTCTCTCATGACCTCTGTGGCCAAAAATGCCACAAGCGGTAACAAAAGCTGCAGTGACACAGATCAGTGACATGTGTGTGTGTTTGTGTCTGTGAGTGTGTGTGTGTGTGTGTGTGAGTGAAGCTTGTAAATGGGCTGTCGTCTCTGAATTCTGTTTGCTCAGAATGAAGTCAGAGCTCAAACACGGTAAACAAAGTTATATCACCCAGGAGGCCCCGTTTAAATAAAGGTTCCTGTGCAGTTTAGTGCTGCGGCTTCGTCTGCCAGCAGTCAAAATCATCTGTGTGGAGAAATGTGAACCGACAGCAGAAGACGGCCTCTGTGTCAGAGACAGACTGTCAGCTTCACAGGAAGCTGACTTCAGATTAAGCTTCACCATAGCAACTGAAAACAAAACACTTTGATTTACATTGAGCTAGCTTGCTGTCAAACATGTTAGCGGCTATTGTAATTGCTCACAGGCTATTAGCTAGCTCTGTTTGGGGTGTGTAAGTATTCTCTCATGGACCCTGTGGAGCTAATGTGGCACATTACACACACTCGTACACACACATGTGCTGAGAGAGCCAGAGAGAGCCAGTGAGTGAAATGAGCTGTGTCATGTTGGAGCTAGCTCTCATGCTATGTGGTGAGGAGGCCACAGGAGCAGTGAATGCTCTGTGTAGTGACTTTTGTCTCCTTCTCTCCCCCTCACTTTGTGTCGTCTGTGTGCACTGGGGCCAGTTAGTTGTGAGAAGTTCTTAGTTTTCACCACGAAAGTTTTCATTTCAAAAACACAGAAGTTATACAAAGCCAAGCTCAACATGATAAATGGCTTTTAAATGACTCACCTCTTAAACTTTGCCTGATTACATACGACAGTGATATCTTTACCACAAAAAATTAACTTTGTCTGACAAATGACTTTGAAATGACTAAGGGTTCTTACTCTAAAGTCATGAATCAGACGGCAGTGGGCTGGATCTGACTGAACTACTGTTGTCCATGTTGAAACATGATCAGCAAACCAAAGGTCGTTCCTCTTTAAGATCTTAAGACTTCAGCAGCTCCAGCAGTTGGAGTCCGGCCTGCGTGCTACCCCAGCGTCCAAACACCAGTCAAACTGAAAACCATCACCGCCATGGCAACAGGAACGTTCAGAGGAAGGGACAAAGCAACAGAGACGCACAAAGGTAAGAGAAGTCAGAAACTGGAGAAGATTTACAGCTATAACACTCAAAACTCATCTCAGGTCAACCGGGACAAGTGGTAAAAGCCAGTTAGTCACCAAAACAAAGGCATGTGCAAGAGATAAACAACGATAGACAGTATCTTTGATCTGAACTAATGTGCTCATTTCTGGCAAAACATCTGACTTTATCTTGCTTGTTTAGTTGATCTAACTTATTTACTCTGTGATGTAACTGCTGTTGTAGCGAAGCCAATGATGGAAAGTCACTCTGAAAACAAACAGGTTTTCTCTGGGGCCTGTGAAAGAACCACAAGAACCAGGACCCGACCTCACCCAGGGTTTAGAAACACATTCAGACAGATACAATGCTACTTACAGCGCTTTATGTTATTTTACATTATGTTTGTATTGATGGAAGCCTGTAAGGCTGCGTGACAGAATATAAATATCATTGATAATCAGTGTGTCAAAACAACTAAGTCAAGTTTGTTTCCACAGTCATAAATAATAATTAATGGGTTCATTTGAGCAATATTGTAACTTAAGTAACTAAGCACTCATTGCTTGCTTATTGATGTAGATGAGCTCATTTGAGTTCACTGCTCATTTCTTCCCGTAACCTTTTGCATGGTGGGAATTTGAGCAAGGAACTCCAAGAAGGTTCCCTAGGAATTTACCTCCAGAAGAGTTTGTAAGGTTTGAGTGAGTGAGGTCAGATTCACCCTGAGGAAAATACACTTTCAGTTGAACAGAGTGATCAGAAGGAAAATGTGAATGATTCATAAATAATAAATACACAGTGGTCCTCACTGTTCTGTATCTGTGTGTGTGTGTGTGTGTGTGTGTGTGTGTGTGTGTGTGTGTGTGTGTGTGTGACCATTGTTCCTACTGGTGCAGTGTCACAGCTGTCCACCCTGAAAAGTAAAAACAAGCCTGCAGCTTCTGTCTCTGCCTCTGTAAACAGAGATGTGGAAACCTGAACGTTTCTGTCATCGCAGCAGACTGTTAGTGCCTCTGGCCAGCAGCCAGCTGGCATGCCATCAAGAGCTCCACTGGCAGTGACAAGGTGCACTGGTATGGAAGGTGAAGGCGTTAGAGAGAGCAATCAGTACATCAGGTGTAGGTGAAGGATCTCAAAGGTTATGGCAAAGACATAATGCAGTCAAATATCAGAAAGTTACGGATACATTTCTACACATCTTGGTGGGCAGGTTGGACCAGGATGATCCAGGGAAGAACCCATTACATAAGGCTACCAGTTGGCCTGCTGGTGGCGCTGCAGTTACCACTTTTGAATTCAGGCCTATAACTTTTGTCCCACAAATCATAGAATCAGAATTCCTTTTACCCGGCATTAATCAATAATAACATAAATGCTGGTATGTTGCAGGTTTGGATCGTCTGAAAAGCTTGTCAGACATTTCAAACCAGCCCGGTGAAGTAGAAGCCTGAAATCTGTCCATCGTGTGCTTTTATCACACACCCTGCACGCCAGGAGAGGATTAATGGTGAATTCCACACCTCAAAATCCTCTCAACACATCTGTCAGGAGGGCTGTGGAAAAACTGAGGCAGAGGATCAGACGCAGCGACAGAACAAGAGGAGGGCTGTGCATTATCCTGTGTGCAGTGACATCACGGGGGATGCCTGCTCCAACGCTGAGTTCACTTTGCATTCAGCAGATGGGATCGTCGAGAAGGGGGACACAAAGGGGGAAGATCAAGTCCCAAGCATACCTCAAGCCTTCGCCATTCAAGTCATCTGGCCTACACTGTGAGATTTGAGTCCTAAACAGGCAATTATGAGTTCAGTACCAACTTTGGTAGCCGGACAATAGTTTCATAATAGTTACAAGTCAATCCAAGCCACTGAGGACGTAGATGAGAGTTCATTCATTTCTCAGGTTGTTGCCCCTGACTACACTGTAATTTAGTATTTGATAAATGAGAAGAAACCTGAGTAACTTCCTGTCCCGATGGAGGTCATTAAGGCCACAGTGTGCTTTATGTGAAGTACTTTAAGGTTATAAACATAATTGAAAGTTGTCTTGTAAACCTTAAACCTCAGGGATTAAAGCTCAGGTTGGCCTTGTATTGACTCAGATTTTCCAACATTGTGACGATGACTCAAATCGCTGCCATGCACCTTCAGTCAAGCAAACGTTAGCTAAATCAGTAATCGCACCACAACAGAGAGCCACAGGACAGCGTCTCGTGGCAACCGTCATCGACATGATACGAGGCTCAGTCCTGACTTGTGAAGATTAGAGTCGTTAGTCAGAGTTTCCAAAACATTTCCTCATCATCATCATCATCATTGATTATCTTCCCTTAAACACTTTCAGGCAATGGGAAACATTTCACAACCAAAAAAAGATTTTTTCTTTACCGCAGGATCTGTGTAGTCATCTTAAAAACTTTACATCTTAAGCCCTGAAAGTAAGCAGGCCACACTGACTTACTGCGTACTGTCACCTAACTAAACCTCGGAAGGACTTCAATTCAATTTCACACTGCATTTCCTGAAGAAAATGCAGTGTGAAAGGTTTGGACGAATACTGAAGAAGTGCCTGAAAGATTGAGGTTAGAAGCAGTTTGAGTGACAGCTAAAGCTCAAATCATTTGAAACTACTGATTGTTTATAAACAGGTGCATCCAATTAAGCAGAGCCACAGAGCTGAGTCAGTCTGAAGGCAGAAGATGCCTGAAAACCACATGTGGACCATCTGGCAACAACTGCGACTGTTATCTGTAAATGGGTTGGACCGTGAGAAGCAGGAGAACTTCCTGAACATAGGGATGCATTATGGTTCAAAAAGGCCTGAAACTTACAAAGCACTAGCAAGTTGAAAAAGATTTTTCTCAGTCACTGCCACTAACAGACCAATGACAAACGAGCAACAACACGAGCTGTTGATGTCAGGAGTCTCGAGCTGAGTCAGGGCAGCTGAACTCGCTGTGGATAAGATACGCTCACACTCCCACAGTCTGGTGTGTGTCAGGGCAGCAAACCAAGGCGTCACTCACCAAACCCCTGGCCGCCACTTTGCCTCTGGGAACAGAGACTCAGTCTGTGTGAAGGCTTTGTTCAGCCTGAGCCTTCATCACAAACACCTGCAGCATAAATCTGAACTTTGATCGGGAAAGTGTTGAGATTTTTGCCAAAATTCTTCAAATTTCAAAAGAAATGATAAAATAAATTGATTATAAAATATGTTGAGGAAAAAAGAAAGAAAATCTAAATTCAAGAAAGTTGGCATCACTCCCAAAAATTTACAAAGCTTATCTTGTTTACAGGCAAGCACACGGACCACGACACGCCAAGCAATGCTGGGAGTCAGGGGGTCAGGGGTCACTTACATCGGAGGTCTGTGTCCTTAAAGGCAAGTCTGTGCAAGAAACGTGTGTGTGTGTGTTACATTTGTGTTAAACACACACACACACACACACACACACACACACACACAGTTATATTTTCGCAAGGTCTTCCAAAGCCACACATCAGTGCTCGCTGCCATATAAAATAACTTAATAAAACACAAACTGTATATGGAACAAAAGGCAGGCAGGGGTTTTCCCGCTCGTCTTCCTCCAGAAAAGGAAAAGTCTGGACTCAGGAGTAAAAGCAGCGCTCGGCCTCGACACGCTCAATCATTCTTTAAGTACTGCTTGAAGTTAAACATGCACAGGACAGCTCGGTCACGATTTTGCTGGGTTTAAGGCAATTTTAGGAAGTATAGAGTTACCAGTGGAAGATAATAAGAGTAATAGTAATATTATCAATAATAATGAGGGGAGGAAGGTCAGCGCACGGCCTCCAGGAAATCTTTCTCTCCTCTCTTGCTCCTTTCTCTCCCTCGTTCATTCCCTCTTCCTTTTTTTTCCTCCTCATTTCTCAGTCGATTTGCAGGAAAATCTCCAAAAGCTTAACTAAACCAGTCTACATTACTAAACTAGGTACTAAATCAAACACTAAACCAAGGAAATAGAAATATAACAAATCCTTATAAGTGGCATGTGCAGAAACACTTGGTCCCTTTTGGTTTAAATCATAAAAACATAAATTACAACTATTATTATTATTATCATTCAAACCATCTTGTTTTGATATAAGGGTTTCATAATCTCCCTGTTTTACACTCTGACATACTGAGCAAAAAGAGAACAACAGACTGAAAATAATTTATTGAATGTGCGTGTGTGTGTGTGTGTGTGTGTGTGGTTAAGCTCCAAAACATGTGTTTTGCTCAAACTGCCCGGAAAATAATTTGAGAGAGAATAAATGGAGGTGCACACTTGGAGTGATGCTGTGTGTGTGTTAGTGTGTGCTGGGTGATGACACAGAGGCCCAGAGGAGCGAGCTGGGAGGCTGCGTTCTGATTGGTCCTCAGCTTAGGATACAGAGCAGCGGGTACAGACAGAGCAGAGTCTGGGGATGTCATTACTGGCTGAGGTGGGGGAGGACGCAGCACAGGTGGCAGGGCTCTCAAACCTGCTCACACACACACACACACTCTCTCTCTCTGCTCATTGGTCAGGTAGCCAGTGAATACCTCCACCAAGAACGAGTCCTTCTCCAATTATGACCAACAAGCTTTAGAAGAAATAAAAAAGGGACAGAAATCTAGTCTGGTGCATATGGGCGTGGCCAAATTTGACCTCTATGACTTTGATGACAGTTTAAAACTCAGAGGTGGTTACAGCAGCGCCACCATCAGACCAACCCATGCCCACCAGGATCAGAGTCGGTGTGCTTGAGTACAAATCAGGGACTAAAATGATTCATAGATATATTGTGAAGCCTGAACGCCACAGACCCCCAAGAGCCCCCAGACCCACCAGAGCCCCCAGACCCCCAAGAACCCCCAGACCCCCAAGAACCCACCGACCCCCAAGAGCCCCCAGACCCCTAAGAGCCCCTAGACCCCCAAGAACCCACCGACCCCCAAGAGCCCCCAGACCCACCAGAGCCCCCAGACCCCCAAGAACCCCCAGACCCCCAAGAACCCACCGACCCCCAAGAGCCCCCAGACCCCTAAGAGCCCCTAGACCCACCAGAGCCCCCAGACCCCCAAGAAACCCCAGACCCCCAAGAACCCCCAGACCCCTAAGAGCCCCTAGACCCACCAGAGCCCCCAGACCCCCAAGAGCCCCCAGACCCCCAAGAACCCCCAGTCCCCCAAGAACCCCCAGACCCCTAAGAGCCCCTAGACCCCACTTGCATAGTTTATGGTTTCCAGACTGGCTCTGCCTTGGCCAGCTAAGCAGTTCCAGTTTGCTTTCAGACCTCGAATCATAACGTCACATTGATTTATGCACACTCAGAATTTGATTTTTTTACCCCTTGCACTCCATAGTAACTCCTTTGTCTTCATTCACTTGGAAAATCATTTAGAAATGATTATTGGTGAAGTTAGTCCAGAGCAGGCAGCAGCTCAGTCAGCTCAGTCTCAGTCAGCTGTAACCTGCCTGTGCCTGAGTTAGAACAGCACAGATTTAACTATGCCACTTTTTAATGAATGCATCTTTTGCCTTAGTGTCTCCATTCCTCCGTTTGTTTTTTCTACATCTAAAATGTTCTTTTTGCTCTTTCCCCCCTCTTTCCTGTAGATTGGAACCTTTCCCACTGTGGGATCGATCCGAGCTTCCTTTCCCTCCACACTCATGTCATGGCGGCGGCATGCTGGTCTCCACCCTCAACGGGCCTGCGCTGATTGGCTGCATCGATTGAAAAGTATTGAGCTTGTGCCCAGTACAGTGTGATGATTGTGTGTTTGCTGTGCTGCAGAGTTCAGATCCATCCTAGCTCCTCTGCTTCAGTTGAGAATAGAAAACAACACTTTTTGCCTCCTGTGTGTGTGCGTGTGTGTGTGTGCGTGTGTGTGTGTGTGTGTGTGTGTGTGTGTGTGTGTGTGTGTGTGTGTGTGTTGGGTGGTAGCTGCTTTCTTCACACCACACTGTGTCCCTCCCCCTCTCCAGTGTTTATGGCTTCGCACAGTCGAGCCTTCAGTGGAAACGTTCAGCTCTACAGCGCCACAAAGAACTTTCTGCAGAAGGTGTGACTGAACTTTTCTACCAGAGCGCCTCATCCCTAAACACCGGCCCATTACACGCAACACACTCTGGACTATAACCTTGGAATTTGTAAACAAACCGGCCCTCTGGCGCGCCCACACACACACACACACACACACACACACGATACAAAGCCTCCAGGGACATTATGGGATGCCAGTTGTGTTTAGTTTGTGTGTGGTTTTTATAGCATACACACTATAGAACTATACAATAATTTCCTGTATACGTTATAAGTACAGGAAGTAGACATCAGTTTGGTCCAGCTGTCTGTCACAGCACCAGAAACACATTAAGACAGTTTATGCAAACGCCACAAACAGGAATAAGATGTAGGGCCTGTTTCTCATGGATCCTTATCATCTTCATCCTCTTCCTCACACAGAACAGACAGCTGAATGCATAGTAATCAGTCAAAGGGCAGCAATCCACCCAGCTCAGGGTTGTGTAAGATGCCGGTGAGGCTCATGTGGACCGGACAGCTGGAGCGCTGCACGGTTTAAAATTTGGCATTTATTGTTGTCAGAAGACGCAGTTAAGTGATTAAAGCGTTTCAACAAAGTGGAACTTCACCAGAGAGAGTGGAAGTGATTCCCACGGGGGATGACGCACTGCAGACGGGCCCTTTCCTCCTCCAGCGTGTGCTCAGTGTCAGCCAGAGAGCACCGGACACACCGACGGCTGTGTTGTCGATGCAGATTAGAGTTTGGCTAAATAGAAACATGCAAACGTGCACAAGTTACATTTCTTAAATTGGTAACGCACAACGGAGCAAAGTCAGCGCTCGGGGCCGTTTGCTGCTCTGATGAATGCTAATCTCAATGTTTGACCTTTACCTAAGCCAGACTTGTTGCATATGAATGAGTGCCGTCAGAGTGAATAGATGGAAAATGGGTAAATCAACCACAAACGCTCACTGCAGCAAAACTGAGTTAGTGGGAATGAATGAAGGATAAACAGCTGGAGGAACTGACAACACTTTTAAATGGGTCTAAAATATAAACGCTGGCCGTGTTCACTGTGTGGCGCTGTAGCCCTGCGTGAATGGGAACGATAGGTAGGAGGATATTTGCTGTCCTTACCCACAGAATGTGCCTCCCTGCAGGAATGAAGGCCTTTAGTGGAGCAGCAGGTAAACAGAGCTGGAGGTCTGATCGACTCTGGACGAAGCTGCAAGCAAACGGATAAAGTTTCATGAGAAAGCTGAGATATTGCAGAACATTTGAGATGAAAGCATGAAACCTTTTGAAGCTCAGAACGTTCAAGCTGGGAGGTGGAAGATCTCACCACCAAACCAACAACATGTTTACATTTCACTTCTGACTTCTAATTAGAACAAACAGTGAAAGCAAATTAGAAATACAGATCAAACCGTAGTAACTGAACTCACTTCTTTGTTTCTATCCTCCTCTGGAACTCTGCGTCCCTCAGGTATCCTAACACCACATCACGCGTACATGTGTGTGTCACGCACGTGTACGTCTGAATGAGCTCTCCAGAGAGCCGTCAGGGCTGCAGTGACATTCTCCATGTCCACAGTGGAAGACAGATCGACCGCTACGGATGGAAACATAAGCGTGGCGTCCACACATGCATGAGGCTGAGAGTCGGTGCGAACACGTGCGGGGGTCAACGAGGGGCGACCGCACCACAGCACGGCGGCTCGTGGGTGAAGAGAATGAAAGCATGACGCGTTTGATCCCTCGCAGAACGACAAGGCCACAGAGAGACCAAGGGCTCTGCTGAAGTACAGTTAGGAGGCCTTCATGTGTTAGTGGAGATGTCGTTTCCTCCTCGTTCCTTTCATCTTTCTCATTAGTCTCAGAGATCTTGTAGCTCCGAATTCATCAGAGTCATCATCACGTCCTCAAATCTGTCTGTGTGGCAACAACTCCAATACAGAATCACAACTCAGAGGAGGAAGCAAGTCTGAAGCAGCAACTTAAGAAAAGGGAATCAGGCAGTTCAGTCCAAAGGTCTGAAACCAGAACAAAGTCCAAACCAAGCAGAGGCACAAACTCCTCAGGTGACAGAACAAACAGGAAGGAGGTGACAGGAAGCTGCACTAGTGAGTGAACAGGACACAGGTGAGTGTTTGAACCAACAGGCCAGCAGCTGATTGGATGATGGGCTGCATGTGACAGGCGGGGGCGGGGACTGGAGGAAAGGTGAGCCACACCCACACACCCATGGTCTGTGTGTGTGTGTGTGTGTGTGTGTGTGGAGCAGGTCATGGTTAAACATTCAAACATTCAAACATGGCCGTGATACTTGACATCAGAACCTCGCACATGTTTCCTTTTAGGGTCGCTGCACTTCCAGTTGATGTTTATTCCAGTGACAGTTTGATGGATGAGCGCTGGACGAGGCAGGCCAGCTCGGTTTCATCCTCACTGTTTGCTGTTAACACATTTACAACAACAAAAACTGAGGAGGAAATCTGAGACGCTGGCCACGAGTCAGCGAAGTCACGAGTCAGCAAAGTCAGGAGTCAGGTAAACAGATGGACGCTAGGTTCCATCTGTTTGTTACATTAGAGGTCATGCTATCTCATGTCATTTCCTTCGTTCTGCTAAATACTCCAATTCTTCCTCGTCTTCCTCTTTCAAAGGAGCGATGAATCAAAGGTTATGGCCATGAAGAACGCCAACACCTGCTGAACAGCGACCGTTAGCATGTGAAGGGGGATTGTTTCTCCTCATGATGTCAATGTTTGCTTATTGTTTGTTGTCTGGGTTTGATTCTCCTTCATCATGAGCTTCCTGTCTCCGTTTCTGCTGAACGTCTTCTTTTTAAACTTCCTTGAACGCATCAACAAAGAGCTTTGTAGCATTTGTGATGGATTAGCATCGTAATTCTTAGCGTGAATTGAAACAAATGGCTGACAGGAAAACACATGATGTGTCCTCTGAGGTATGAGAGAGACGGGTGGTCACGTCAAGCAGGAGTTACTGAGCTCTGAGACACACACACACACACACACACACACACACACAAACACACACACGAACACACAGAGCATTAAACATGATAAAGTATTCCAGAATGGCGCCGAGCGGCGGTGGGTGAGAGGATCAAAGGTGGCGTCTTTTAACTTCCTGTGTGCTTGTTTTTACTTCTTCCTTGAGGTTTCGTTTGCACAGATTTCAGTGGAGGATTGTTATTGTTTTTCAGCAATTCTTACACAATTTCAGGAAGTGACCTAAAGGCAAACAACAGCATCTGAATCAGGATGGAACTTCAATATCTGCACCTCTGTTCATAGTTAGTTGCTTTCAGCTTGTGTGTGTGTGTGTGTGTGTGTGTGTGTGTGTGTCCAGTGCCATATTAAATTATTAAATTAAAGTTTTAGTGATCCTGCTTTAGAATTAGATTTTTTTCCATTCTTTTAGAGTTTAATGAATGAATTCTCTCACATGCAAACAAATGAAATCCATTATTCATCTGGTTTCATCTGGGCCCTTAAAGCTGATCTCTCCTCTCAGACCCTGCATGTATCCATGGACAGATGTTGTTATATTCCTGTTATTGTAGTTGAGTCTTCCCGTGGCGTGTAATTACATCCTGGTCGCTGCTGTTTGAACTTCCACGCTACAGAGAGCGACAGAGCAGCAGCCTGTAATCAACCTTTGATTCTGTCTCATCTGCTCTTTCATTCAGACTGTGTATAGGAAGCTGGAGAAATTAGAGGTCAGTGTGCTTGTGTGTATTCTCCTGTATGTGTGTGTGTGTGTGTGTGAGCACACACGATTAAACAAACCAGACCAACATTTCTCCTCCTGAGGGCCTTCTTCTTATCTACAGACAAAGAATTTGACATTTTTCTTCAGAAGGAGCCTCAGCTGAGCTGTTTGATTCCTCCTGAGCAGGTCGGCACACGAGACAGAAACTTCAGCAGCTTCAGCTTCATTCACTGTTTATTTTTGAAGGTCTTCATCTGTCAGCTACAAGCTCCTGATATAACAGCCTGAGATCATCATCATCATCATCATCATCTTCATCTGCACCCTGAGGAAACGTCAGCTAGAACCTAGCACACACACACACACACACACACACACACACACACACACACACACACAGAGCATCATTATAATGGGAGAGTCATTTGGCAAGTGTAAACCTGCTCATGCTCCATCTAGTAATGGAAAAGGTGGATGGAGGAATGTGTGTGTGTGTGTGTGTGTGTGTGTGTGTGGCGACACTGACCAACGTTACACTAATGGGTTCTATCTTGACATTTGAATGAGTCAAACATTTCCCGTGAATTTCCCTCAAAAGAAAAAAGAAACCCGAAGGCGAAATTCTACTTTTCCCATCCTGACCTGAGGCGTGACGGCATCACAGGTTAAACCAACCATGACTGCTGAGTCAAGGTTCAGTGTAAAGAACTGCGGAGAGGAGAAGACATTTAAAGTTCACAGAATTTAGTTTTATTCTGGGTTTTCCCATTTCCATCCAGGTCCCTGCATGTGAGTGAAATTGTAATCTGAAATATTCTTTAAGTTTTTGCCTTCAGCTGCAGGATGTGACACAGGAAGTACAACCAATCAGCAACCAGCAACTATCAGCTGTACAGTATCAACGTATGAAAAGAGTGTCTGTCTGACAGCTGTGTATGTGTGTGTGTGTGAGTGCTGATAAAATTCATAGCAGATGATGAAGTTATTTACTTTTCAATCTAATTGTGAAGTAAACACACAACAGCAAACGATTCTGGAGGGAGTTTAGTTAGTTTCGATTTATAAATGAAGTCCACACAGGTTCCAGTGAAGAGGAGAAAGTCTGAGGGGACAACTCAGATGTTTAGCAGCCAGCGAGTCAATAATTACTGCACTGTGTCCCACTGTGTCCACGTCTCTGCACCCTGTGAGCTCTGATACCTAAAGAACGACTGTATATTACAGCCCAAATCGGGCTCAGAACTTATCAATCAACATTTATTGTCACGGTCACAGTTAACTTTAATGTTTCTTTCCTGATAACTGATCATCTGCTGGCCTCGTTATGCAGAACATGCAGTAAAGTCCTGACTGAAGGCAGCGTGATGATGTTCCATGAATGAATCCGACTCCAGATGGATCTCAGATTGAGTGAATCGATTTGACTGAAGAAACAAACAGCAGGTGGGAGTTTCTGTGTCCATGCGTCCGTCTGCTCTGTGGCTCTGTGTTTCCAGGCTGTGTTCTCATTGGTGGAGTGCAGAGCGGCACAGCACCCCTCACTGCTGCATGACTCACACACTCACACACTGCCCCACGTTTCCACACACTCATTATCCTGTCCACAGCCACGCTGAAAAATGAAAATGGTTTGAGCAGACTGTAACAAAAATAACCCATGTGATACTGTAATGGCAACTCTTATTTATTCAGACCCCAAGCAGTTACATAAGATGTGTTACATGGCAGACATACATGTGGGACTTTAGCTGAGCCTGCTTCTTCTTTAAACTTTGGTTGTTTACATTTAGCTCCAGACGCCAGCCAGGTGAGTTATTGATGAGCGACAGTGTTAAATTTAAAGTGTTTGACTGTGGTTGAGTGTTCTATCCACTTGATCATTAAAGGAAACACCTGGGAAAACAAGGAACACAACATGGAGAGCTGATGGGAGCAGCTTCCTGTCCAGGGTCCATTCAGGACGACGTTAATACAGTAAAAACAAAGTCCTTATGTGATTAAATTCTAATCCTTCTAAACGGAAGAGATTGTTGACAGATCAGGTGTTGCCTGTGTTGACCCGTCAAACATTTATTTTTCAGAGATGTCCTGGATTGAACCTCTGGATCTGAGTGGAGGGAGAGAGATGAGACATGCTGTGCATTCTGCTCTGCTCATGTATTAGCAGTTAAAGGCACAGAACACTTTGTGATTTAATGCTCACATGTTCCAATGACCAGGGTGTTAAATCATGAACATCCCCCAAATTGGATTTACAAGATTTTCTGTGTAGAATTACAAACGGGCACAACATGGAAAAACTCAAAGTAAATAAAT
The DNA here is from genome assembly GCF_046128005.1 of Genypterus blacodes. NCBI lineage: Eukaryota > Metazoa > Chordata > Actinopteri > Ophidiiformes > Ophidiidae > Genypterus > Genypterus blacodes. The sequence continues at coordinate 101,959 of NW_027467023.1, read as the reverse complement.
ATCAAAACTCTACATTTCCTGACTAAATGGACTTTGTCAGGTTTTTTTTTTTCCACTTCTGATGAATCACTACCAGCTCAAAAATAAATGAATTAAATATGAGTGTGACCGTTTAAAGCCGTTTGGACGTGTAACCCACTTCAGCTCTCACTGCCTGGGAGATCTTGGCGCTCGGCCTCAGACGACGTTTCCTCCGGCCGTCAGCAAACCGCCGCGTGATGGAATCTGACGTGGAAGAAATTGTCGGAGCACTTCATCCTCTTCCAGCTGAACACTATACACGACAGAGAAGAGAAGAGAAATTGATTTTCTATGGGGATTTGTCAAAGTCTGATGTAACCGGTGTGGAATGACACGTTTGTATGGGGGAGAGTCCTGGGAAATGAGAAATTCTATATCTCACATGAGTGCCGTCTATAGTTCTATGAGTAGAGGTTGGAACGTTGTGTGTGTTGAGTTTGTGAGTTGATTCCCACCCCGCATGGTGCATTTTGGCTGTAAAGTGTTTTTTCAGTGGACCACAGGAAATGTTGAATGGTAAAGAATCCAGATTCAACCAGAACACTGCAACAAATCATCAGTGTGTACCATCCACATCTCTGCAGGAACAATGTTTTATAAAGTCGGTGAACCTCTGCACACATCAGACGTCCATATGGTCACCGTGTATATAAATGTCGTAAAACAAAGTATGAGTCCGGGAACCAAGCGGCTGCAGACTCAACAGACGCCTGCTGCTCCACTTCTTCCATGTAGAGTGTGATGGATCTCTAACCACTGTGACTCTGACAACTGTCATGAAAAACTTGTATTTTTATAAAAGGCATGAAGTGAAAAAAGGTCAATTGGCAAAGGTAAAAATGCCTAAACATGATTGATGACCAGATATTTTAAATCAGTCAAAGTAGCAACACTACAATGCAAACACAATGCAATGTTTAAGGACTGCACAAGTTCACAAAATGTCCTCAGCCAAGGCTCTGATGACCTTTGGACCACTTTGTGATGGAGTAAAGATCCTGGTGTTCCCTGCAGCCTGGGGTCAATATGGATGTCCTGAAAGATGAACATCACACCAGGGGACAAAGCGTCACTGTGATAAACTGGCTGGTACCTCACAGAGAAACCTCACCTGTGCTCCTCCATCACCATCCCACAGGAGGAGGCTTTGCAGCAGCACATGAAGGTTCAGGATCTCACTGTCGTTTGCTGGACCACATTGGCCACATTATTGTTTGAGGAATTCGTATGACAATGCTTTTGTACTTGTTTGCACTCAGGCACAGAGGGGAGGAGCCTCAGCACTTATATTCTTCAAACTCACCAAAGATGTCCTCAGAATGGGGTTGGGGGATGGGGGTCACAGAACATAGGTGGTGATAGGACCCAGTGGAGCATTCTGCAATACAAAGTGTACAGCTTTGTGTTGGGGTTGGGTGGGGTCGAGGGTGGGGAGGGGGAGGGGGGTGGAGGAGGAGATTGTTTTTGTCCTGGATGTGTTTGAGGAAACCAGAGAAACGTTGCAGGTTCTCCAAAGGACAGAAAGAAAAGGGTAGATATTAACAAACTACACAGGATATATTCTATGTTAAAGTAAAAGGTAAAGTGAGAGTGCAGACACACACGAGGAGCTGAATTCATTCTTCCTGTAAAATCAAAACAATGAAAATGTAGTAGAAGGACCAGGCGAGGTGAGAGAATAGTGGTCTAACAGGAAAAGCGCGTGTGTAATGATGTTACCAAGGCGCAACATTTTGTACGTAGCAACAGGTTGAACTAATAATAGAACTACTGTAGTTTGTATGTTCCAAGTCATAATAAATGGATATAAACAAAGAAACAGAGGGAGGCATGAGGCCAGGATATAGAAAGACATTTAAACATCCTTTAACTGATCAACATGAATGTTAATCAATAACTTTGATTATTACTTGTTTGTTGTGGGATTTGTGGGTCAGCAGCGTAACGTCCATCCACATGTCATTCATTTACCTGTGATAAGACTGAACACATGTATGAGCCTGGAGTTTGAACTCAAATATATGAGGAGTTCTTCACGCTTGCGGTCAAGTCGGGCAACTGTCACCACTTCACCTCCAGCATGGGTAAGTCCACTTCCATCACCGTGAACTAACTATCATACCTGCCAAGATCAACACTGTCATATTTTGATGAGGTAGTTACTTATGTTTTCTGATGGCTTAGTGACCAAAGGTTGTCTATAAAAGGTTCATACCACCGATCCTGTGTCCATGTCTTTTCCACTAATCATTCCTCGACGTGAACCCACCATTTCGGTCACAATTGATTTTTTTCAGTAGATAAGTTGTTATAACAGGGTTATAAAAAGTAGATTTACCTAAAATTGTGATAATGGTGAATGGAAGTTAAGTTAAGTTAAGTTTAAACCTCTTAAGCCTGTAGTTTACATAACCACACTGAGGTTTAATTTATCATTGATGAAATGCATGAATTTGTTTTAAGTACAGACGTTTTCTGTTATCACATAGAAACAAAGTCTTAGAGCGAATATGATCAAACTATAAATTCAGCAGTAAAGCATGTGACATATGCATGTTTAAACTCTGATTAGCAAGGCAAAACAAGGCAATTTTATGTAAATAGCACATTTCAGCAGCAAGGCAATTCAAAGTGCTTTACAATAAAATAGAATAAAAGCATCAGGAAAAGAAAAGGACACTTAGACACAATAGAAACAGAAAAAGTAAAGAAAATAAAAACTAGTTTCCCCCGTAGTTTTACTTTGATTTATGCCTCTTTTTCTATTTGTTTACCCCGAAGTTGTTCCAACTGGGTTAGACTAAAACTTTCAACATTCCCCAATTTTAGGCAAACTGCCCTTGTAGTTTGTTCTCATGAAGATGCAAGCTGGTGATTAATTGTCTTCCTCACCTTGACTTTTACCCATGACTGGTAATTTGCATGGTCTTACCCTTAGATAAAACAGGTTAACTTCTCATTGCAAAGGATTTCTATTTTATTTCTATTTTGAATAAGATGGGTTACCTTCTCTCTCAAAGGCTTTCTATTTTACCTCTATTTGAGTCTGACCCCTGCAGAGGCCACCGGGTTCTAAGCTAAACAGAATAAATCAGGTAGTTAAATTAAGTTAAAAGGACACTTAAATAATAGTAGTAATTAAAAACATAAAAAAATAAAGCAGATTGAAACAAGCTACAACAGAATAAAGCAGGTAAAATTAGGTTTGAGTTTCAGTAGGTTACAGTGCAGTGAAAGATGATTTTGTTTAATTAAAGACAGCAGCAAACAGAAAAGTCTTCAGACTTGATTTAAAAGATGTGAGAGTTGCAGCTAACCTGCAGTTTTCTGGGAGTTTGTTCCACATATGCGGGGCATAAAAACTGAATGCTGCTCCAAAAACAACCACCTCAGTTTTGTCTTTGTTTAATTAATATTAAACAAATTCTGGCACATCCAGTCATTGATCTGTTCAATACATTTACTTAGGGTTTGTATTGGACCATAGTCTCCTGGTGACATGGTAATGTAAATGTGTGTGTCATCTGCATAATTATGGAAACTTATTTAGTTTTTTTCAATAATCTGAGCCAATGGAAGCATGTAGATCAGGGGTGCCTAATACGTCGATTGCGATCGACCGGTCGATTGCGTAGGCAATGTGGGTCGATCGCATGGCATTCCAAAAAAAAAAGAAAAGCACATCGTTAAAAGTTAGCCGACACCGACAAGTATGCACACTCGCCCGAGTCGGCACCCTCATCTGCCCCCCCCCGTCAACAGATATCGCGGACAGCAAGCGACCCCTTGGAGAGGTAGATCACTTACACTTGGTCTTTTAAAAGCTGAAAAAGTGTGGGCACCCCTGATGTAGATGTTAAACAGTAGAGGCCCCAGAATTGAGCCTTGGGGAACTCCGCACTTAATATTTGTCTGTTCAGATGTGAAGTTGCCTATCGATACAAAGTAGTCCCTGTCCTTTAATTATGATTTAAACCAGCTTAGTACTGTGCCAGAATTGATTTTGATGATGAAGAAACGGTGAGAAAAGGTAATTCCCCAGATAAAATATCATAATTCTTCTATCTTACATTTGAAGGGACCGGCCGATGGCGTTCCACCTGTGGAATACTTGCATTGGTCAGTGTTTGTCTGATGACCTTCGGACCACTTTGTAATGGAGCAAAGATCCTGGTGTTCCCTGTAGATGGCAGCCATTGGATCAATATGAAGGTCCTGATAGAAGAGCTTCATGCCAGGGGACACAGCATCACTGTGATACGAGCCTCCACCAGCTGGTACATCACAGAGGAATCTCACCTGTACACCTCCATCACCATCCCACAGGAGGAGGCTTTGGAAAACTTTTTTGATGAATACCTACAGGAAAACATGAGGGTACCGTTTCTCACTGTAGTTTGAGAATATCATGGGTACTTCATATGTTATATGTGTAATCATTCACTGACTTTGTTTGGCTGTTTTTGTACTCAGGTACAGCGGGAGGGAGCCTCAGCACTAACATTCTTCAAAATGAACAAAGACTTCCTCAGCATGCTTCATAAGGCTCATGTAACATGGTGTGATGCTGTCTCTCAACTCCTTGATGATGAAAATATGGTGAAGAATTTAACTGAGACCAAATATGATCTGTTTCTGACCGACCCAGCCATAGCATCAGGAGTTGTACTTGGGAAGTACCTGAAATTACCCATGGTGCTCAATGTTCGCTGGATCACCAGTGGAGAAGGCCACTTTGCAGTGGCACCATCCCCACTGTCTTACATCCCGGTTCCAGGATCTAGGTTAACAGACAAAATGAATTTCTTCCAGAGGCTAAGGAACTTATTTTTCTACAGCATCATCGTTGCCCAGCAGAAGTTCCTAATAGGGCCGGTCTATGAAGCCTTCTGTGATAAGTACTTTGAGAATGGATGTGACATCATCTCACTTCTTCAGGAAGCAGACATTTGGCTGTTCAGGTCTGACTTTGTGTTTGAGTTCCCTCGCCCTACGATGCCCAACGTGATCTACATCGGAGGCTTCCAGTGCAAAGAAGCTCAGCCTCTGCCAGGGGAGCTGGAGGAGTTTGTTCAGAGTGCAGGAGACCATGGAGTGATCATTATGACTCTGGGAACATTGGTCAATGGTTTGCTAAGTGAAGTTGCAAATGACATTGCAAGCGTCTTTGCCAAGATGCCTCAGAAGGTAACAATGTTCACACAAGTATGCAAGCACATTAAACAGTATTACATTACATTACATTACGATCATTTGGCAGACGCTTTTATCCAAAGCGACTTACATTGCAATACACGACCACCCTTCGCAGAGGGGGGAGCAATTGAGGGTTCGGTGCCTTGCTCAGGGGCACCTCGGCAGGGACTCGAACCAGCGACCCTCCGGTTCCCAAGCAGAAGCTCTACCCACTGAGCTACTGCCTCCCGGCAGTATATATGACATTATACAAACAGCATTTTGAGTGATTTCTTTGTGAATGTGTGCTCTATCTGCAGTGCATCCTCTACATTCCAATGAAACATTGTGTTAGCATAAAGTAACTGCATGTTGTACATAAACCACAGTACAGTTCTCTTCACTTCTAATTTTGTTTTGAATTTCTGATCAGGTGATATGGAGGCACATTGGTGAGCGTCCCTCAACTTTGGGCAACAACACCCTGATAGTGGACTGGATGCCCCAAAAGGACCTCCTGGGCCACCCACAGACTAAAGTCTTTGTAGCTCATGGAGGAACAAACGGTGTCCAGGAGGCCATCTTCCACGGGGTCCCTGTGCTGGGCATACCCTTGTTCTTTGACCAATATGACAACCTTCTACGTCTACAGGAGAGAGGAGCTGGAAAGATCATAGAGCTCGCTGATGTGAACAAGCACAGCTTTGAACAGGGTCTTCAGGAAGTGCTCAGCCAAGACAGCTACAGACAGAACATGCAAAGGCTGTCTCGTTTGCACAGGGATCAGCCGATGCATCCCATTGATCGCGCCATTTTCTGGTTGGAGTATGTGATACGTCATAAAGGGGCTGCTCACCTGCGTACCCAAGCTTACACCATGCCCTGGTACTCATACTACTCTGTAGATGTTCTGCTGGTTTTGCTGGCTGCTGTGGCCGTGCTGCTGCTCTCTGTTGTGGCTGTTTTCAGGTTCCTGTGTTGCAGAGGAAAGAGGAAGACCAAAACCAAACAACAGTGATTCAGATCAAAAAGTATTTACTAGAGTATGTAAGTATAGTATAGTAGGTTTGAGACAGTGAGTTCTATACTAAAGGTACTCTGGGTAGTTAGTAGTATAGTAAAGGTCTGTATTTTGTTGTGTACTTGTGTGAGATGCAAACATCAAAGATTTACAGTAAACCAGTTTTGAAATAAAATAGATTAGTGATTCAGGTTCAGGTTCTATGTTGATTGTAGCTTTTCTGCTGTGGGGAATTATCATCCAAGTTTGCATCTACACGAATGCATGGCTTGTTGTTGGTGGATTTATCCCACAATTCCACTGTGTAGTTCATTGGTTCACTCCTACCTTTGATTTTAGACTGCAAGTAGGCTGCTATTTCTGACAAACAACCTTTAATAAGCCCACTGTATCTGTATCTGTATCTGAATCTGTAGCAGGAAATGAGATACAGCCAAAAGTACTTGAGCATTAAAGCGCACATATAACACAAATGTCCATAAATCTGTTTGTTCCATAGGAAATCCCTGCCTTTTGTTTTTGATCAGTGGGATAAATGTGAATGAAATCTTTCTTTCCTTGGTCTTGAGGCATCTGGAGTGCAATGACGAGGTCTTTAATAAAAACATCCTGTATAAGTGTGCAATGACTCTGACTCAGCCCTAAGTGAAGTTGCAAATGACATTGCAAGCGTCTTTGCCAAGATGCCTCAGAAGTTAACAATGCTCACACAAGTATGCAAGCAAATAAACAGTATTATATTATACAAACAGCATTTTGAGTGATTACTTTGTGAATTTGTGCATCCTCTACATTCCAATGAAACATTGTTTTAATAAATACATTATGAAGTAACTGCATGTTGTACATTAACCACACTGCAGGGATCCTGGTGTTCCCTGCAGCCACTGAGTCAATATGAATGTCCTGATGGAAGAACATCATACCAGGGTACACAGCATCACTGTGATAGGAGTCTAAACTGGCTGGTACCTCACAGAGAAACCTCACCTGTGCTCCTCCATCACCATCCCACAGGAGGAGGCTTTGCAGCAGTACATGAAGGTTCAGGATCTCACTGTGGTTTGCTGGACCACATTGGTCACATTGTTCTTTGAGGAATGCGTATAACAATACTTTTGTACTTGTTTGCACTCAGGCACAGAGGGGAGGAGCCTCGGCACTTATATTCTTCAATCTCACCAAAGATGTCCTCAGAATGGTCCATCAGCTTTATTTCAACTGAGAGTCACAGAAAATAGGTGGTGATAGGACCCAGTGGAGCATTCTGCACAACAAAGTCTACAGCTGTGTGTTGGGGTGGGGTCAAGGGTGAGGAGGGGTGGGGTGGTGGAGGAGGAGATTGTTTTTGTCCTGGATGTGTTTGAGGAAACCAGAGAAACGTTGCAGGTTCTCCAAAGGACAGAAAGAAAAAGGTACAGACTAACAAGCTACACAGGATATATTCTATGTTAAAGAAAAAGGTATAGTGAGAGTGCAGACTCACATTACATTGCATTACATTATGATCATTTAGCAGACGCTTTTATCCAAAGCGACCCCATTACAGAGGGGGGAGCAATTGAGGGTTCGGTGCCTTGCCCATGGGCACCTCGGCATGGACTGTCGACCATCCGGTTACCAAGCAAAAGCTCTACCCACTGAGCTACTGCCGCCCTAGCACACACGAGGAGCTGAATTCATTCTTCCTGTAAAATCTAAACAATGAAAATGTAGTAGAAGGGGTCAGGAGAGGTGAGAGAATAGTGGTCTAACAGGAAACGCGTGTGTGTAATGATGTTACCAAGACGCAGCATTTTGTACGTAGCAACAGGTTAAACAAATAATAGAACTACCGTAGTTTGTATGTTCCAAGTCATAATACATGGATATAAACCAATAAACACACAGAGGGAGGCATGAGGCCAGGATATAGAAAGACATTTAAACATCCTTTCGCTGATCAACATGAATGTCAATCAATAACTTTGATCGTGACTTTCTTTTATTAAAAAAAGGTTGTGGGATTGTGGGGTCAGCAGCGTAACGTTCCCCCACATGTCATTCATTTACCTGTGATGAGTTTGAACTCAAATATATGAGGAGTTCTTCACGCCTGCTGTCAAGTCAGGCAACTGTCACCACTTCACCTCCAGCATGGGTAAGTCCACTTCCATCACCGTGAACTAACTATCATACCTGCCAAGATTTTCACTGTGCACTCAGCAATGTGTTATATTTTCATGAGGTAGTTACTTTGTATGTTTCTGATAGCTTAGTGACCAAAGATTGTCTGTAAAAGGTTCATACATGTAACAAGTAGAGCATACTTATCATTACACAACCATTAGAGTTTAATGCAATCTGAAATATGACAAACCTGAAAGATCAACATGAACCCGCCATTTTGATCATAATGTATGTTTTTCAGTAGATAAGTTGTTATAACAGTGTTATAAAAAGTAGATTCACTTAAAATTGTGATAATAATGAATGGAAGTTAGAGTTTAAACCTCTTAAGCCTGTAGTTTACATAACCACACTGAAGTTTGATTTATCATTGATGAAATGCATGAATTTGTTAAGTACAGACGTTTTCTGTTATCACATAGAAACTAAATTTTGGAACTAATATGATTGAACTATAAATCCAGCAGTAAAGCATGTGACATAGGGATGTTTAGACTGTGATTATCAGTGAATCTTTAAGTCAAAATCAAGTCAAATATACTTGAAACTAGATTATTGGTCTTTTAATTGAACTCATGGGATGTTTCAACGTCTGCAGTCTTTTGATCTCTATCGACCAACAAACAATGATTTTGATGATGAAGAAATGGTGAGAAAAGGTGACACCCCAGAGAAAATATCATAATTCTTCTATCTTACATTTGAAGGGACCGGCCGATGGCGTTCCACCTGTGGAATACTTGCATTGGTCAGTGTTTGTCTGATGACCTTCGGACCACTTTGTGATGGAGCAAAGATCCTGGTGTACCCTATAGATGGCAGCCATTGGATCAATATGAAGGTCCTGATAGAAGAGCTTCATGCCAGGGGACACAGCATCACTGTGATACGAGCCTCCACCAGCTGGTACATCACAGAGGAATCTCACCTGTACACCTCCATCACCATCCCACAGGAGGAGGCTTTGGAAAACTTTTTTGATGAATACCTACAGGAAAACATGAGGGTACCGTTTCTCACTGTGGTTTGACAATATCATGGGTACTTCATATGTTATATGTGTAATCATTCACCGACTTTGTTTGGCTGTTTTTGTACAGGTACAGCGGGAGGGAGCCTCAGCACTAACATTCTTCAAAATGAACAAAGACTTCCTCAGCATGCTTCATAAGGCTCATGTAATATGGTGTGATGCTGTCTCTCAACTCCTTGATGATGAAAATATGGTGAAGAATTTAACTGAGACCAAATATGATCTGTTTCTGACCGACCCAGCCATAGCATCAGGAGTTGTACTTGGGAAGTACCTGAAATTACCCATGGTGCTCAATGTTCGCTGGATCACCAGTGGAGAAGGCCACTTTGCAGTGGCACCATCCCCACTGTCTTACATCCCGGTTCCAGGATCTAGGTTAACAGACAAAATGAATTTCTTCCAGAGGCTGAGGAACTTATTTTTCTACAGCATCATCGTTGCCCAGCAGAAGTTCCTAATAGGGCCGGTCTATGAAGCCCTCTGTGATAAGTACTTTGAGAATGGATGTGACATCATCTCACTTCTTCAGGAAGCAGACATTTGGCTGTTCAGGTCTGACTTTGTCTTTGAGTTCCCTCGCCCTACAATGCCCAACGTGATCTACATCGGAGGCTTCCAGTGCAAAGAAGCTCAGCCTCTGCCAGGGGAGCTGGAGGAGTTTGTTCAGAGTGCAGGAGACCATGGAGTGATCATCATGACTCTGGGAACATTGGTCAATGGTTTGCTAAGTGAAGTTGCAAATGACATTGCAAGCGTCTTTGCCAAGATGCCTCAGAAGGTAACAATGTTCACACAAGTATGCAAGCACATTAAACAGTATTACATTATACCAGGGGTGATCAAAACGTCGATCGCGATCATAATCGCGAATGTTATATGGGTAGCCTATTGTTTAAAGTTAGCCGACACCGGCAAGTGCGCGGGCAATGGCACCGGCATGGTACTGCAGTACTTACTGGCACCGGGAAGTTGCCGGCGCCACCACCGGCCACTTGACCTTTCATTATACAAACAGCATGGAGTGATTTCTTTTTGAATGTGTGCTTTATCTGCAGTGCATCCCCTACATTCCAATGAAACATTGTGTTAGCATGAAGTAACTGCATGTTGTACATAAACCCGTTGTTATGAATTTTTGATCAGGTGATATGGAGGCACATTGGTGAGCGTCCCTCAACTTTGGGCAACAACACCCTGATATTGGACTGGATGCCCCAAAAGGACCTCCTGGGCCACCCACAGACTAAAGTCTTTGTAGCTCATGGAGGAACAAACGGTGTCCAGGAGGCCATCTTCCACGGGGTCCCTGTGCTGGGCATACCCTTGTTCTTTGACCAATATGACAACCTTCTACGTCTACAGGAGAGAGGAGCTGGAAAGATCATAGAGCTCGCTGATGTGAACAAGCACAGCTTTGAACAGGGTCTTCAGGAAGTGCTCAGCCAAGACAGCTACAGACAGAACATGCAAAGGCTGTCTCGTTTGCACAGGGATCAGCCGATGCATCCCATTGATCGCGCCATTTTCTGGTTGGAGTATGTGATACGTCATAAAGGGGCTGCTCACCTGCGTACCCAAGCTTACACCATGCCCTGGTACTCATACTACTCTGTAGATGTTCTGCTGGTTTTGCTGGCTGCTGTGGCAGTGCTGCTGCTCTCTGTTGTGGCTGTTTTCAGGTTCCTGTGTTGCAGAGGAAAGAGGAAGACCAAAACCAAACAACAGTGATTCAGATCAAAAAGTATTTACTAGAGTATGTAAGTATAGTATAGTAGGTTTGAGACAGTGAGTTCTATACTAAAGGTACTCTGGGTAGTTAGTAGTATAGTAAAGGTCTGTATTTTGTTGTGTACTTGTGTGAGATGCAAACATCAAAGATTTACAGTAAACCAGTTTTGAAATAAAATAGATTAGTGATTCAGGTTCAGGTTCTATGTTGATTGTAGCTTTTCTGCTGTGGGGAATTATCATCCAAGTTTGCATCTACACGAATGCATGGCTTGTTGTTGGTGGATTTATCCCACAATTCCACTGTGTAGTTCATTGGTTCACTCCTACCTTTGATTTTAGACTGCAAGTAGGCTGCTATTTCTGACAAACAGCATTTAATAAGCCCACTGTATCTGTATCTGTATCTGAATCTGTAGCAGGAAATGAGATACAGCCAAAAGTACTTGAGCATTAAAGCGCACATATAACACAAATGTCCATAAATCTGTTTGTTCCATAGGAAATCCCTGCCTTTTGTTTTTGATCAGTGGGATAAATGTGAATGAAATCTTTCTTTCCTTGGTCTTGAGGCATCTGGAGTGCAATGACGAGGTCTTTAATAAAAACATCCTGTATAAGTGTGCAATGACTCTGACTCAGCCCTAAGTGAAGTTGCAAATGACATTGCAAGCGTCTTTGCCAAGATGCCTCAGAAGTTAACAATGCTCACACAAGTATGCAAGCAAATAAACAGTATTATATTATACAAACAGCATTTTGAGTGATTACTTTGTGAATTTGTGCATCCTCTACATTCCAATGAAACATTGTTTTAATAAATACATTATGAAGTAACTGCATGTTGTACATTAACCACACTGCAGGGATCCTGGTGTTCCTGGAGCCACTGAGTCAATATGAATGTCCTGATGGAAGAACATCATACCAGGGGACACAGCATCACTGTGATAGGAGTCTAAACTGGCTGGTACCTCACAGAGAAACCTCACCTGTGCTCCTCCATCACCATCCCACAGGAGGAGGCTTTGCAGCAGTACATGAAGGTTCAGGATCTCACTGTGGTTTGCTGGACCACATTGGTCACATTGTTCTTTGAGGAATCCGTATAACGATACTTTTGTACTTGTTTGCACTCAGGCACAGAGGGGAGGAGCCTCGGCACTTATATTCTTCAATCTCACCAAAGATGTCCTCAGAATGGTCCATCAGCTTTATTTCAACTGAGAGTCACAGAAAATAGGTGGTGATAGGACCCAGTGGAGCATTCTGCACAACAAAGTCTACAGCTGTGTGTTGGGGTGGGGTCAAGGGTGAGGAGGGGTGGGGTGGTAGAGGAGGAGATTGTTTTTGTCCTGGATGTGGTTGAGGAAACCAGAGAAACGTTGCAGGTTCTCCAAAGGACAGAAAGAAAAAGGTACAGACTAACAAGCTACACAGGATATATTCTATGTTAAAGAAAAAGGTATAGTGGGAGTGCAGACTCACATTACATTGCATTACATTATGATCATTTAGCAGACGCTTTTATCCAAAGCGACCCCATTACAGAGGGGGGAGCAATTGAGAGTTCGGTGCCTTGCCCAGGGGCACCTCGGCATGGACTGTCAACCATCAGGTTCCCAAGCAAAAGCTCTCCCCACTGAGCTACTGCCGCCCTATCACACACGAGGAGCTGAATTCATTCTTCCTGTAAAATCTAAACAATGAAAATGTAGTAGAAGGGGTCAGGAGAGGTGAGAGAATAGTGGTCTAACAGGAAACGCGTGTGTGTAATGATGTTACCAAGACGCAGCATTTTGTACGTAGCAACAGGTTAAACAAATAATAGAACTACCGTAGTTTGTATGTTCCAAGTCATAATACATGGATAGAAAACCAATAAACACACAGAGGGAGGCATGAGGCCAGGATATAGAAAGACATTTAAACATCCTTTCACTGATCAACATGAATGTCAATCAATAACTTTGATCGTGACTTTCTTTTATCATAGAAGGTTGTGGGGTCAGCAGCGTAACGTCCATCCACATGTCATTCATTTACCTGCGATGAGTTTGAACTCAAATATATGAGGAGTTCTTCACGCCTGCTGTCAAGTCAGGCAACTGTCACCACTTCACCTCCAGCATGGGTAAGTCCACTTCCATCACCGTGAACTAACTATCATACCTGCCAAGATCAACACTGTGCACTCTGTGTTATATTTTCATGAGGTAGTTACTTTGTATGTTTCTGATAGCTTAGTGACCAAAGATTGTCTGTAAAAGGTTCATACATGTAACAAGTAGAGCATACTTATCATTACACAACCATTAGAGTTTAATGCAATCTGAAATATGACAAACCTGAAAGATCAACATGAACCCGCCATTTTGATCATAATGTATGTTTTTCAGTAGATAAGTTGTTATAACAGTGTTATAAAAAGTAGATTCACTTAAAATTGTGATAATAATGAATGGAAGTTAGAGTTTAAACCTCTTAAGCCTGTAGTTTACATAACCACACCGAAGTTTGATTTATCATTGATGAAATGCATGAATTTGTTAAGTACAGACGTTTTCTGTTATCACATAGAAACTAAATTTTGGAACTAATATGATTGAACTATAAATCCAGCAGTAAAGCATGTGACATAGGGATGTTTAGACTGTGATTATCAGTGAATCTTTAAGTCAAAATCAAGTCAAATATACTTGAAACTAGATTATTGGTCTTTTAATTGAACTCATGGGATGTTTCAACGTCTGCAGTCTTTTGATCTCTATCGACCAACAAACAATGATTTTGATGATGAAGAAATGGTGAGAAAAGGTGACACCCCAGAGAAAATATCATAATTCTTCTATCTTACATTTGAAGGGACCGGCCGATGGCGTTCCACCTGTGGAATACTTGCATTGGTCAGTGTTTGTCTGATGACCTTCGGACCACTTTGTGATGGAGCAAAGATCCTGGTGTTCCCTGTAGATGGCAGCCATTGGATCAATATGAAGGTCCTGATAGAAGAGCTTCATGCCAGGGGACACAGCATCACTGTGATACGAGCCTCCACCAGCTGGTACATCACAGAGGAATCTCACCTGTACACCTCCATCACCATCCCACAGGAGGAGGCTTTGGAAACTTTTTTTGATGAATACCTACAGGAAAATATGAGGGTACCGTTTCTCACTGAGGTTTTGACAATATCATGGGTACTTCCTATGTTATATGTGTAATCATTCACTGACTTTGTTTGGCTGTTTTTGTACAGGTACAGCGGGAGGGAGCCTCAGCACTAACATTCTTCAAAATGAACAAAGACTTCCTCAGCATGCTCCATAATATTCATGTAATATGGTGTGATGCTGTCTCTCAACTCCTTGATGATGAAAATATGGTGAAGAATTTAACTGAGACCAAATATGATCTGTTTCTGACCGACCCAGCCATAGCATCAGGAGTTGTACTTGGGAAGTACCTGAAATTACCCATGGTGCTCAATGTTCGCTGGATCACCAGTGGAGAAGGCCACTTTGCAGTGGCACCATCCCCACTGTCTTACATCCCGGTTCCAGGATCTAGGTTAACAGACAAAATGAATTTCTTCCAGAGGCTGAGGAACTTATTTTTCTACAGCATCATCGTTGCCCAGCAGAAGTTCCTAATAGGGCCGGTCTATGAAGCCTTCTGTGATAAGTACTTTGAGAATGGATGTGACATCATCTCACTTCTTCAGGAAGCAGACATTTGGCTGTTCAGGTCTGACTTTTTGTTTGAGTTCCCTCGCCCTACGATGCCCAACGTGATCTACATCGGAGGCTTCCAGTGCAAAGAAGCTCAGCCTCTGCCAGGGGAGCTGGAGGAGTTTGTTCAGAGTGCAGGAGACCATGGAGTGATCATTATGACTCTGGGAACATTGGTCAATGGTTTGCTGAGTGAAGTTGCAAATGACATTGCAAGCGTCTTTGCCGAGATGCCTCAGAAGGTAACAATGTTCACACAAGTATGCAAGCACATAAAACAGTATTACATTATACCAGGGGTGATCAATACGTCGATCGCGATCATAATCGCGAATGTTATATGGGTAGCCTATTGTTTAAAGTTAGCCGACACCGGCAAGTGCGCGGGCAATGGCACCGGCATGGTACTGCAGTACTTACT
Source organism: Genypterus blacodes (assembly GCF_046128005.1). Taxonomy (NCBI): domain Eukaryota; kingdom Metazoa; phylum Chordata; class Actinopteri; order Ophidiiformes; family Ophidiidae; genus Genypterus; species Genypterus blacodes. Next base: position 86,657 of record NW_027467023.1, on the reverse strand, counting down.
GGCACCGGGAAGTTGCCGGCGCCACCACCGGCCACTTGACCTTTCATTATACAAACAGCATGGAGTGATTTCTTTTTGAATGTGTGCTTTATCTGCAGTGCATCCCCTACATTCCAATGAAACATTGTGTTAGCATGAAGTAACTGCATGTTGTACATAAACCCGTTGTTTTGAATTTCTGATCAGGTGATATGGAGGCACATTGGTGAGCGTCCCTCAACTTTGGGCAACAACACCCTGATAGTGGACTGGATGCCCCAAAAGGACCTCCTGGGCCACCCACAGACTAAAGTCTTTGTAGCTCATGGAGGAACAAACGGTGTCCAGGAGGCCATCTTCCACGGGGTCCCTGTGCTGGGCATACCCTTGTTCTTTGACCAATATGACAACCTTCTACGTCTACAGGAGAGAGGAGCTGGAAAGATCATAGAGCTTGCTGATGTGAACAAGCACAGCTTTGAACAGGGTCTTCAGGAAGTGCTCAGCCAAGACAGCTACAGACAGAACATGCAAAGGCTGTCTCGTTTGCACAGGGATCAGCCGATGCATCCCATTGATCGCGCCATTTTCTGGTTGGAGTATGTGATACGTCATAAAGGGGCTGCTCACCTGCGTACCCAAGCTTACACCATGCCCTGGTACTCATACTACTCTGTAGATGTTCTGCTGGTTTTGCTGGCTGCTGTGGCCGTGCTGCTGCTCTCTGTTGTGGCTGTTTTCAGGTTCCTGTGTTGCAGAGGAAAGAGGAAGACCAAAACCAAACAACAGTGATTCAGATCAAAAAGTATTTACTAGAGTATGTAAGTATAGTATAGTAGGTTTGAGACAGTGAGTTCTATACTAAAGGTACTCTGGGTAGTTAGTAGTATAGTAAAGGTCTGTATTTTGTTGTGTACTTGTGTGAGATGCAAAAATCAAAGATTTACAGTAAACCAGTTTTGAAATAAAATAGATTAGTGATTCAGGTTCAGGTTCTATGTTACATTACATTACGGTCATTTAGCAGACACTTTTATCCAAAGCGACTTACAATAAGTGTGTTCAACAAAGGTAGATAAAAGGTTGATTGTAGCTTTTCTGCTGTGGAGAATGATCACCCCAGTTTGCAGCTAAATGAAGATTGCTTGTTGTTGGTGGTTTTATCCTTCAATTAATACACTGTGTAGTTCATTGGTTCACTCCTACCTTTGATTTCAGACGGCAAGTAGGCTGCTATTTTTGACAATGAACCTCTAATAAGCCCACGGATAAATGTGAATGAAATCTTTCTTTCCTTGGTCTTGAGGCATCTGGAGTGCAATGACAAGGTCTTTAATAAAAACATCCTGTATAAGTGTGCAATGACTCTGACTCAGCCCTTAGGTAATGATGAGTCATGTTATATGTGGCTTTGCATTCATCTCCCAAACCCTTTCATGCCAGGCTGCCAGCACAAACCCTCTGTCAAAGCTGAAAAAGGCACGGCCACATCAGATACGCTGAAAGATCGCAAGTGAGGTTTTCCAGATGAGAGATGACATGCAGCCAAATTTCCACTGGACCGGAGAACAAAACAGAATCCTACATAGAAGTTCAGTTTTAATCACGTTAAGTAGCTTCGGTACTTGATGAAGAGATAGAAAAACCATTCCACCATCACAGCGACGTTCCTCAATTAATAAATCATTGTATCTCAGACGGAGCTACCAGGACGCCCGAGGTAATCAGTGTTTTAATAGATCAAATGATGTCTTGCTAGTTGTTCTTTGTATTCATATCGATTCATGACCGTTACATCAGACTTAGATGAATGCCAGTGGGAACACATCCATTAAAACATGAAGATGGAAAATCCTATAATTTCCGAAGATGGACCATATTAAACCAATTTCCCTTCCCCAAACTGTCTTGAAATAAGTGATGTGAAGCAATCAGCCTGGAATGGAGAGCACTATTTGATAAAGCTTGAGCTCATATGGGTTTAATTTGCGGGATGAGAGGTTCTCCTGGTGAATACAATAGCGAGCCGAAGTACCTTTGGATTCTGGTTCTAAGAAATAAGGCTGGAGACTGCTGAGCCGTTTGATGACTAAAGCAAATCTGTGAAAATGTTCCAAGATACAAAAGTGCTGAGGTGATTTATGAGGCCTGAAGCACACTGAGTAGAGAGTAGATGATGTGTGTGTGTCTGTGTGTGTGTGTATGTACCGCATCTCATGAATCCATAGCAGCAATTCTGGCAGACGAACACAACTGCTGCTTCGAATGAATTCAAAATACGCATGCTTGCCTTCATACAGACAAGAAATGAATGTATAATTACCGAAAAGTACAAGTGGCTCTAGATTATGTTCATCATAGTCTGTAAAGTAGTCCTTCTCCCAAGACATTTCTGCCAGCTCTTCCTGGTGATTCCAAGACCTTCTCTGGATACTGAATCCCTTCAGCATATTCTGGGTCTGCCCTGTGGTCTCCTCTCAGTTGGTTGTGCCTTGAGTGCTTCTGGGGGAGCAGTGTAAAACTCTGAGTTCCCTCATAAAGGCCCGGCCTCTTGGCACCCTGAGGAAACTAATTTCAGTCGCTCATCAAGCGTAGGTAAGAGCAGGAACGAAGATCGACCTGTAAGATGAGAGTTCTGCCTTCAGGCCCCAGCAGGTTGATAGAACAGTAACAGAGTGAACGTGCCCTCAGGCCCTGGAAATGCTTCTTCAGTGTGAATAAAAACAAAGCTGCTGCTGCTGCTACTCAAAGAGGATTTATTTTGTTTTGACCCTGTAGTCATACGTTGAAAACGATCACAGCTCACTCACATGAAACGTTTTAACATTCCTGAGCGGAATTCAGCAGCAGTCTAGACAGTTCCCGGGAATAGTTGTAGAAAGTTCTGACCTCCCTGCCATCACAGACAGGCCTGAACAGATGGAGGCGTGAAGTGGTCATCAAACTAAAACAAAGGAATGTTTTGAAAAATGGCAAACGGAGACACGGAAAGTTGATGCATTTGATTCTGGAGGGTAAATGATGATTTAATGACCATGTGAAAGCGGCCAAACCAATAACTGTCAATCATTGTCTTTTATAAAAACAAATCAGGACTTGATTCTAATCAGATGAACAATGGACTCAAGTGTGCTTGAACAGATTTGTCTCTCTGTTGACTTAATGTCTGTAGGTATTGACATTCCAGTCGTCCCCTGGCAGTCAGATGTTTCCTCACGTCATACATCATCGCATACTTGCATTGTGCTGCAACAACAGTGTTTCTTGGCCGACATTCCACAGCATTTGACTTCTTCCTTACAGAATAGGTGTGCGCGCTTGGCAAGGTCAAAGCTCAAAGTCAACATTCAGCTGTCAAAAAAAGGGAAAAAATACTGAGCAGATGTGGAATTACGTTCTAGTTCTGTCCAAGATTCTAAACGCTACACAACTTTACAGCCTGCTGACCGACAGGAACCATTCTTTACTATTTCAATCAGTTGATAAGCAGCAAGAAGAAGAATCCTTCAACTGAACTGAAAATTAAAGCTCTGCTGCTGCTACCACAGATGGAACGATTTGAGTTGTACTGGAGGATCTTTGTGTACTGTTGCTTCAGACAGGGGTATGAATACATCTTCCACCTCTCCTCTCTGCTTCTCTTCTCATTAAAAACTTTTCCGGCCCGAGGGACTCCTTGACGAGTCCAGACGTTTAGGTCAGACACCCCACCATCTGCTGCAGGCCCGGCCCCTGTAGATACATAAAACAGGTGCTGTGCACGTCTCTATCTCCTCCACACTATCAGCCGCTGTGAGAGCCAGCATAGCGCCTTCCTCCTTCTGTGCTCTCCCTCCATCTGCTTTCATCTCGGGCTCCTTTTCTCTCCTTCTCCCTCCTTCTCATGTCATTTTATGCTCCCTGGTTCCTCATGGGTGGAAAATCGGTCCAGTGATCATGGCAAGTATTGGATGATGTCACCATGCATGTTCTGTGTAACAGACCAGTCAAGGTTGGGCTGTGAATACAGTGAAGGCAGATGGGTACATGCAGGATCAGTCTTGGGCTCTCCGGGGCCTGAGGGGAGGTTTTTCCTTGGAGTATCCTGATAAATCTGGCATTTGTTGCACAGTAAAAATGTCTGAACACAGACAGGCCTGGTCATCCATTCTCTGCAGGTTTTTACAAGGAGTCTTGGTATGCAGGGTGTCTTGTTCACACTGACAATGACAGGATCGTTGGTAATAAGTAACTGAAGATAAGTGACTCTTTGAAAAAGGCTGTAGGAGCAAAGATGAGGAAGAAGAGTGACCACCTCCATGACATCAAACAGTCTTTAAGTCAGAAGATTTCCAGCTCTCAATAATGACTAAGTTTATATTCAAGATAAATTAAAAATGTTCAATTTGAGTCTAATTTTAGCTTTCGCTTTGTGTTGGGTCGGGAGCCTTCTTCTTCCCTCCACATGCTATTGGGTTTTCATTTCCTCCTGCAATTTCAAGCCATTTGTGCTAAAATTTAACGTGTATAATAAAAGAGCCTGTCTTTATTTTCTATAGTCCTTTCTGCTTTGCTGTAATTGGCTGCCAAAGTTGAGTGGGCGTGGCTAATTCTTGAGAGAGCGCTGTAATCCTTGAGAGTCTTTAGTATGAATCAGACAAACAGATTGGTTTTCTCTGGCATGCATGAAACCTGACAAGCCAATTATCTTGAGGAGAATCTATTGAATGTGTTGCATATGGTGGTGAATGAATGTCTTTGTGTAAAAAGATATAAAACTAAAGTAAAGCAGTTCTTGAGACTGTTGAATGTCAGTCAGTGAGCCGTCCAATGGCTGTTGTTAAATAAACAGGGTCACATTTGGAGGAATGATAAGATAAATCAGCCTCTGCACTCAGCTGTCTCACTGCATCTGCACTATAAAAGAACACACACTTCTGCTTTGTGCTGCAGGCAACATCCCGTCTGTGCTCTCACTCTGCACCCTGTTTGTTCTCTGCTGAATGATGGAAAAAGGCTTCACGTGTTGGGGCCCTCAGGAAAGGGGGGTGGGGGGGGCTGTAGGTGGGTGACTGGTGCATCTACTGTGTGCTCGGGCTCCGACCTGACGCTACATGAAGCTCTGAAATCCTGTGTTTGCAGTAAAATAATCCTGTTTCCAGAGTAAATGCACTGATACAGACAAACGGGCCTAAATTGTCCATTTTAGATCTAATGTCTTGTTTGTCCCATCAAATGCAGAACACTGTACTGTAGCTCTACTCTGACTTAGCAGCGAGTCCTTAAAGGATTACTGTTATGGTTTGTTTATCAAAATCGAGATTTGTTAAGCCCCAACCAACAAATGGAAAGATTACTAGAAACTACTCTGGCAAACTTCAAAATTCAAAAAATTTCCTTAAAGTAGTTCACTCCCACGTTGGTTTGTCTGAGCTGTGGACCAACATGGAGGCTGCAGCACCTGGGATCTGGTCTGCATCAAGCTGGAGAGTCTGAGCATAAAAACACACTTGGGGCCTAAACTGACACATTTATTTATTGATGTTTCTGTAATGAGGTTTACTGAAAATCATTTTTGACTCGGATGTGCAGAAACATCAATATTTGCTTTGGCGATCAATGCTGTTTCAAATCCAGGGATTCTTTTCTGAGATGAATGAAATGGAAAAGTGGCGGAAAATACCAGAACAAAATAAAGCTGAGGTCATAAATCAAGACCAAGCAAAAACCTGAAAAGCATCATCATAGAATCTGGTGTAATCTGTGTGTATGTAGTTCAGTAGTGTAGTTTAGTTTTGTAAAGGGTAAGCATCTCAAACTCCAGAGAAGTCAACTGAACATCAACAGTGATGGGGAAACCTTCAGATGTTGTTCTTCAGATGTTCTCCCGATGGGGACGGTCATCATAGAGACGTCGACATCATTAATGTAGACGCCGCTGTAATGTGTGCAAACTTTATCTTAACCTCAGTGTGTCATCTAGTAGCAAACTCCATAAAAGGAAAGACATTTTCAGCCGCTCTGCAAAATATAGAAATGAAGCCGGCACAGAGAACGAGATGATGGATGAAGACGAACAAGACCAAGAAGAAGAAGGATATCAACTTGTTCTGACGCAGAGGAGAAGCTCACATTTGTTTGTGCACACACTTGTTGAATGAGGTCCAGTGTATGATCTGGTCCCCTCAGCATGAGGAAGAGCTAATGCACACACACACACACATGCACACACATGTGCAGGAATTCATGCAGGTCAGGTGCTGGAGCGCCGCTGCCTCCCTCGCTGGCTTCTGATGTAAAAGGGCATCAGTAAGTCATGACATCATTCCCTCCACACACACACACATACACACACACACACACACACACTGATTCCATTAATGTCTTTCTCTAGAGAGGAACAATTGGCCAGAAGTACAAATCCACCGATCTGCACAGCAAATCCTGCAGTGCTTAGCTTGGCCGTCTGCACGTGTTCCTGTCTGTTAGCAGGGATGTGAAACTCTGACCACATCGTCCATTTGCTAAGATGTCAGCTGAGCTTAATGTGATGGAGACGTGGCTGTTTTCACCTCCTCGCTTTTCCTGGTTCCCTGTTTCTGAGCTCATTTGCTGTGGAGCAGACGTGGACGTAGAGACGAAGAAAGCTGATGAGGAGGCTTTTACTTACATTTAGTGTTATGTGCATCCGCATAAATGTATGGGAATAAAAGAATATTATATATTCTTTTTAACTTCACATGCAAATCCTTCAGAGTAAAAGCATCATAATGACGCCGTCCATGTAGAAAGTCAAGAAGTAAAAATGTAAAGAAGCTCAATGTACCTTAAAATTGTACTTGAGAAATAGGCTAAATATAAATGACAATAAATAAAAATATAAATTCTGTACTTTCAGACAGACAGACAGACACACGCGCACACACACACACACGCACACACACACACACACACACACACACACACACACACACTCCATGTAATTCCCCGCTCTTCCCTCTCACTCAATCCGTTACACAGCGAACCAAAGCCAACCACAACAGATTCAGTGTCAGTGGCACGTTTGGAGAGAGGTGACGTCGATCTGTCACAGCGGGCAGATCATCATCACCTCGCTCCCGACGGCACATCGCTCCTCCATCATGGAGAACCTCAGGCTGCATCCAGGACACAGCAGAGCCAGCTGGCCTTCGTTTGGAGACAAGAGAGCCGCTTGGAACTGAGCTCAGAGGGAAAGGAGAACTCAGGTCCGACCCTGAGAGGAGGGTGTGCAAGCACACGCTCACACACAGTGTCTGTGAGCGTGTGGCTGTGAGCGTCTGTCTGTGAGCGTCTGTGTGTGAGCGTGTGTCTGTCTCTCAGCCTTACAGACACACCATGGTGGCAGGTTGATCCATTACAGTTTGGTTTGTGATCTGTGATTGTGGCTTTGTCCTGAAACCACCAGAGTTTCCCACCTCAGGCTTTCACCTCTTCCCAAAAACAATTAAAGCTTTAACTGGAACACATTTGATCTCAGACGTCCCATCAGCTCAGATATGATCAGTGATCTCAGAGGACAGCCAAGAAAAAGACTTCTGTGGAATTAAGATCAGTGTGCGTGTGTGTGTGTGTGTGTGTCAGGCTGATAACTGCTTGTTATCTTGTTTTTATGATAGGAAACATTTAATTCACACTTGGTTGAAACTCTGGTAACACCCAGCTGGAGTTCAAACCCGCCCTGTGTTGATTGAAGCCCTTTTATAAACTTCCCTCACATTAATTAGCACACCAGGGTCTCGTCAGCGTCAGTGTGTGTCAGTGTGTGTCAGCTGTGTGTCCGCTGTGCCCCAGGTTCAGGAGCTGCTACGTGTTTAAAGCCACTTTGTTCCTCTAAAGTCAAAGCAAACGGGACACGATCAGATGTTTGGTGCTCTGACGTCAGCTGGGCGTCTGTCAACATCAGGACCCCCGGTGGGAGGGGGGTCATAACTGTCCTCACTGATATGTGTTATGGATTAGCCCCATGATTGCAACGCTGAAATACATAACTGAGGAAAAACCTACAAACGTGGTGAAATCATCAGGCCGACTGGTTGAAGGATGTGTTGCTTCAGGCCTGCGAGTGTGCGATTACTTATTGCACACATTTGATTTCTTGACATTTCCAGTCCAAAACACAGAACAGATTTGCATTCTCTTCCCTTTCCTTTATACTTTCTTATGTTGCATAATTCGTCAGGGGGCTGTGACTTCATACTTGGCCGCCTGTCGTTGCTGGAGGATGAAATGATCTAAATCACATCCATGATTATGGATATTAGTTTCTTTGTGGGTTTGATCCAACATTTCTCCTCCAGTAATCTGCTGCTGTTAGCACAAAGAGACAAAGGGGCTTCTCTGTCCTTCTGCATGTGGGCTCAGCACACACAATGTAACTCACACAGACTTTAAATCACATACATGTGGTGCAAAATATGTACCAAAACATAAACATATAGAATACGCATGAGTTATATTCCTAGAAATGTATTTCCTGAACAGCGCTGGGATTGCAAACTGCTGATAAGTGCAGTTGCTACCATGGTAGTCTGGGTAGTCGCTAAGGTGTACAGAGTGGTTGCTAAGGTGTGTGGGGTAGTTACTATGGTGTATGGTGTAAAGAGTGGTTACTATGCTGTATGGGTTGGTTGCTATGCTGTGTGGGGCGGTTGCTATGCTGTGAGTGAGGATGTCAGTGGGATTTTTGGAGAGGAAACTAATCAACTAATATCCAGTACATACTGAACACTTTGATGTGAACAGGGTCTGAAGGTTGAAGTATGCAAGTAGTGCCAGAAAAGTGTGTAACTGTGAATAATAAAGACGTAGACGCACACAATTATGGAGCGATTATGGATGCTGCACAGAAATGCTCCTGGATTCTGTATGTGAGTGAACGTTTGAGGAGTGTGATGTCTGTGGAAAGAAAGCCTCCTTGTGTCTGGTTCTCCTGGCGCCTGCTGCTCCGTCAGGCCCGCCAGAGGGCACAGGTTCAAATGAGTTGAGTCCAGGGTGAGAGGGGTCCGCCATGGCTTTCCCTGCCTGCTTCCTGACTCCGGATGTGTCCAGGACCTGGAGGGTGCCCAGGGCGGGGATCCATCTAGCAGACCAGACTGTTAGCTTCTGCCTGTTCTTCCACTGTTTGGTGGCAAAGACGAAATTGTATTCTATCTTTATGACTGCATCAACAAAACCCAAAGCAGTCGCCAAACTAAACGTCACCACTTCACCCCTGGATTACATTAAATACTAAATGTTCTAGAACATTCAGAGTGCATTCAGCCAGTGTGTGTCTTGTTCTATGAAAGGAAACACAATGTCCCATGGCCAGATATGAATCATGGTCTCCTCAGGTTGAAGTCAAACATCTTTATTGGGTATTTTACTACAAACGTTCCGGTGCACAGTAGACAGTATTGTATCTAATGATTTATTGATTGAACTCACTCGCTGGTCTTAGGACTTTTTCAAGTAGGAAGTTGGAAATTTTGGATTGTTGCGTTGTCTTGAACTCAGCGTGAGCGTGAGGGCTTAAGAGTTAGGAGTTTGTGCTAATCCTTTGATGGATCGGCCTGAAGTAGCAACACGCTTGGAGAAGAGGCAGAGGGCAGAGGAGCAGCATGATCACATGGGCTGTGTGTACAAAACACTACAGATTCTTTGACACAACGAATTATCCACAACATGTCAGAGACGCCACAAACGAGCTGTGTGCACGAGCCTGTGGCTGAACAAGAACCAAGGCCCTCTACGCCCCTGTGCTGCATTCTGAACCACGCCAAGGCCAAACAGTTTCCACAATGACCTCTTGTCATCACGTCGTTATCTGCTCTCTGTGACGTTAAGCCTGCTGCTGCAGCACCGCGTTTCCTTGTGCAAACTTCAACTCCCCTCTGCTGCTGCTGCCTCCCGGAGGAGCATCCATGGATCATTTTAACGATGTTGAAACAGGCCTCCATTCAGGGCGCCGTTCATAACTTCTAACCCACTGTCCCATGACATTTGGCTCCACCAGAGGAAAATGGAATCACTGGAATTTATGTTTGATACATTCACATTACTACTGGTGTTTACAGTTACAGTACAGTGTTGTGTATGTGTTGTGTACCCACTGTACAACAGCAAACTATGACCCTTCAGTGAATCAATGCACTGCTGTCTTATATAAGCACTCATTTAGATGTAGGGAGTAAAAAGTCTCATCTTGTTAGTCATTCAAAATGACTCAACACAAATGAAGTGGAAGCGACTGAAAGTTAGCATGTAAGGAAATCTGAACAGACTTGGTCCTTTAAACGGTCAGGTTCAGTCACTGAGGAAATATGAAGTCACCATTCATAAGATCCATATGAGTGTGTGTTTGTAAATACACCCACACTTGTCTGGACACACCCTCACACGCAACACACATGTATGAAAACGTGTGTGTGGAGAGAATGAGTGAAGCCTCAACAGCAGATAAATGGCGTCTGCATGTACACAAGCGTTTCTTACTTTGCTTTGGTTTCAGGAATCACACGGAAAACAGCTTTGTGGATAGAGAACGAAACCCTTGATGCATCTGCTCGTCTGGTTTTGTCGTCTAATTGCTTGCACCTACGACCCAAAGTACCTGAGACACACCTGAGAACCTGGAATACAATGTGCAAGCAATTTATGTAATGGCAGGATAGAAAACCTGCTGGATGTCGTTCCTTGTAGGACTGGTTTGGAACCGCTGGTCTACACGATGTCACAGATAGTAGATTTGAGTTCAGCTGAAAGAAGACGCGCAGATCGTCTCTATTTTCCTTCTTTCTTTTCCCCTGTAAGTGTTTTGTTTGAGAGGCGTTTTCCTTGTTTTCAGTTTGTCAACAAAAGAAATCAATCCAACATCACCACATCGTGTTTGGTTGTATTTTACAGCTGATATGAAGCCGATATGTTTCACCAGAAAGTAAACATTGTTAATCATTTTTTCCCCCTATTTTCAATGTTTTACAACGTCCCTTGTGAGTACAAACAGTACAGGTTGAGTAATTAAAGGACGATCCAGCTCAGGACCTTGTGTCTTATTGGTTGGTGCACTTCAGGTTTTGGAGCTTTCACACCGTCTGAACTGAAAAGTCTTAATATGTCCCCACATCAAACCATTCACAAAACTGTCATCACATTTGGAGGACTCATTTATTAACCTCTTGTTTGAGGTCAAAACAAGAATACATTTTGGTTTTGTGGCATGAAAATAGAAGAACAAATATGGAGGCTTTGATACAAAAGCACTGTGCACTGTTGTTTAATTATCTTTGGATAATTTACAAAGGTACAGCACAACATGTAACTGTAGAAAAACATGGACATAATTTCCTTTAGTCATTAACATGCATCCGTTGTACAGAATGCGAGCACTGTAACAAAGCATACAGAAACGCTCCTCAGCCTTCTGTTTTACAACGTGAATAAAAAGCAAACCACTGCACACATGTATCACCTCTCACCCCAATTTACACCGTAGAAAAAGTTCATATCCCCCATTGTGTACTTACATTACTTACATGAATGGTATTTCTAAAGTCATTGCTGTAACGCATCATGCTTATCACATATGGTCCAGACAGAATAGTAAACAATCATTCCTGGCAGTTTTGGACAAAGAAATAGCTAGATTGGTTTTGCCGCTCCCTATCGGTCCACAGTTTGTCCTCCAGCACTCAACCAGGAGCGCCGGGGGTTCATTCAGTCTCTGCGGTGAGCTCCGTCCTCTTCTTCACACCCTCGGCTTGTGGTGGCGTCTGACCAGCCTGCCTTTCCGCCTCATCCCGGCTGTGAAGAAGAGCGAGAGAGAAGGTGAAGAACTGGCGGGATGACTCAAAAGTGAATAATGGAAAGGAAAGTTGAGCAGCCGGGAGCAAAGACAACAATGATGATTTGCTGATATTTTCCAGCAGTGATGATGTGGATTCTGGCACAATGTTTTCATTTCTATCCAGCATTCATGTTGATGAGAGTGTCATCAGCCTACCTGGAGGTCTCCTGGCAGCCGCGACTCTACCGCCTCCCTCTGTGAAACAAGCAGACGAAACAGTCAATCACTGCATCTGAACACACACACACACACACACACACACACACGCACACACACACACACACACAAACACACACACACACACACACACACACACATGGCTACTACCAACATTTCCAAATCCTCGCATTCTATTTTGGTGTCTATTTTGAAACCTTTGATGTGAACAAATCCTGTAAAAGAAAACAACTTCTCTTACTTGCTGCAGCACTGAAATGCAAACTGAGTGTAAACAAGCTGCTGTCTTACAAGGGGGCCGCTCCTGGAAGGCCCACTCTGCTCTGATTGGCCAGTTCAGGGCTGAGATTGGCCAAAGACTCACTGTGTTCTAGAATTCTTGGAACCTTGAATATTCACCTTTAATGATTTTGGAGATTCTCTCTGATTCCTCTTCGATCAGATTTGGGTTGCCGTGGATTGTGGTGATCTTGGAGAAGTCCGGACCTATACATTCACATTTAAACACCATTAGTTCTAAAATGCAGATACGTCTTGTCCAAATGATTGTTTGAAGTTTCAGTTACATCGCTTGAAATGGCTTCACAATCTCTTGTCCACCTAACCACTTGCCTACAGTTCTCACCCACTCCAGAACTGACAAATGGAGCTGTGGATTTGTTCATGTGATCATTTCAAGGAGAAAAAGACAGAAACATTTGATAGAAACCAGCTTGGTATGAAGAGTTCATGTATGAGGAGGCCCTACCCTCAATGATATGAGGCTCGATCACCGCGGTGTATCTGGCTCCACCTTCAGACCGGCAGCACAGAAGGGCGTTGAAAAGTCATTTAACGACTTAGCAACTGTACTGACTGACACACGGACACAATGACAGGTACACACACCCTGCAAACACCGCCTCCACCACCGCCAACACAAAGTCAAGCTCAGATGTATTTACGAGCACACTCACATGCGCGCTCACACACACAAATGCGTGCCAAATACAGGTGTGCCAAAGGGAGGGGGGTGGGGGGTGGAGGGTGGGGGTACCTGGCTTATGTAGAGACGCTGGGCCTTCAAGTGAATGAAGATGATGGTTAAATTCACGAGTGGTCGGTCACTCGTCAACAATACCAACATCTGCGCTGACCTTTCTTTCTTGAATTATGTGAATTCACAACTGAATTCACATAATTCAAAACGAACCATGTTATGATTACGTAGCAGAAGACGGTATCATAGATACTTTAACAAAAAATGGTTATCATTGTATGTGTTGTGCGTTATTTGGAGACCTCAATATTTTTGAAGTCATTATTTTGCACACCGTCCTAAAATGCACTCATTGCATTTTTGGAGCTTTGGGGGCGTGTCTTTATACTATTCACCAATCAAGTAGATCACGCATTCAGTCTAAGCAGAAGGGTGAGATCAAATTGGGTGTTGCACACACGTGTTCCCAATCAAATCTGGACTGTTCCTATTTTGTTTGTATACCCTTGGCTACACAAAGATGCAAATATTGATGAATGAAGCCCAGTAAGAGAGCAAAGCTGTTTTCTGTAGCCCCAAATTTAAGCTTCAGGTCACCAGGGAAGCAGATTTAGGTTTTGCTTGAAGCTGGCCTACCCCTGCACCCACAAAAGCCATCAGCCCAATAGAGTTGGGCGCCCCCAAATGCCACATTATAATTTGCACACTGCAAACACACACACACACACACACACACATTAAAACTAAACTCTACAGTTGAGCGATTCATCTGCCTGCGAGACAAGACAACTGATGGAAAGATGAAGACAGATGGATAAACAGTGAGATGGACAGACATCCACATCATCATGGTGCACCATGGGAGATACACGATCATACAGTGTGTGTGTGTACGTCTGTATGAAGACATATGACTTCACCAACTTGGCTCTATCTCACTCCAGGAGAAGTTAACAGAGTTCACGCAAACTTCTTAAAACAAAACAAGTTGATGGTGTTTTGAATGGAAGCTGGCCAAGACCAGTTTGAGATCTAAAGGAACACAGTGTTCTGTGTGTACAACAGTGAATACAGCAACTTTAAATCCAGATGATATGTGATCCTTCAGCAATGTCGCTGTCAGGAAGCTCTGCAATACTTTGTCTAGCCTTCTTCATCAAACTACAAAGGAAATGGTCCTTCAGAATAATTTGCAACACTGACAGCCACAGCTCATCCAGGATCACCTGAGTTACTGTAGACTAGTGACGCACCAAGTGATCTAGCAGCATCTCATCTTAATTAGGAGGTATAGGGTGGGTGAGTTGTCAGGGCTCCAATTGGAACAAAGCATTTCCCTTTTCTGCTGTTTTTCTGCTGTTTTACAAATCCTTAAGTCAAACTCTACCAAACAAATATCCAAAATTTAACTGAAATTCTTAAATAACACAGGCAATACTACAAACAACACACAAAATAACTCTTGGGATCGTGCCACCAATGTCCTGACGTCCTAAATGTCTTAACTGAGAGGTTTGAACTTTGCTCTTGGACAAAATACAGCTTTAAGACACAACATCCAGGATCGACCAAATGTCGATGAAACGATGAAAAACCACCCTGTTCCCACGGAAACAGTTCACACCATGAAAACGATGTCTGAGTATTGATGATCACTCAGGAAATGAGGTGAAAATGGAGTTCACAGAAGAGGATGATGCTCAATTTGATGCATTTGTTAGAAGAGCGGTTAGAAGACGCATGAGAGTGCTGAGACGTGGACCATCATGCCCTTCAGGTTAGAACACCTGCTCACACAAACTGACCTGAGCTGTGGATCGTGCTTGAGTCCTGATCGCCAACTGTGTTCAAGAAAGACACCGTCAGATTTTTTTCACTTTGCTAAACCCTAGATTGATTTGACCTTCGACAAATGTTCTGAAACTCACCATCAATGACTCTGGTGACCTTGGTATATGTTGGGTCGCCTTCCACGCGTCGTGTAAACTTGGTGATAGAAGGCTCCCCCTCCACGACCTTGGTCAGCGTGGTGATGGAAGGCTCCCCATGGATGACCCTTGTCAGCGTGGTGATAGAAGGCTCACCCTTGATGACCTTTGTCTCCGTGGTGATGGAAGGCTCCCCTTGGATGAGCTTGGTCAGCATGGTGGCGGATGGGTCCCCTTGGATAACCACCTCAGTAACGGTTGGTTCTAATTCAATTACTCTAGTTACCTTGGTGATGGTTGGATCTACGTCGATGACCCTGGTAACCTTGGTGATGGTTGGATCTGCCTCGAAGACCCTGGTAAGCTTGGTGACGGTTGGATCTCCGTCGATGACTCTGGTCACTTTTGTTACTTCGGGGACTGGGAGGTGGGACAGGAAGTGCAGCGTGGGAAAAACAATTAACACAATTTAATCATTAATACTTATAATAACTCTTGACAATATTTTTAGAGACTATTTTATTACAATTATTTTAGAAAAGTAGACAGAAATGTAAGTCCATTATAATTATGCTGCATTGAAAGTGTTAGCATGCTCCGGTCCACCCTTCTGTTTTAACCTGCATCAACGATTGTGATTGTGTTTCCTTTACATTTCCTTTAATCCACAGGATTTGCAGCCAGTCTGTAAATTCCTATTTGTGTCTAAAACTCTAAACTCTAAAAATGTAAATCCTTGCTCAAAATTTGCATTGACACGTGGCACAGAAACTTCAAGCACATTCTTTCTCCTTATTAGATTTTCTGCTTCTCAGCAGAGACTGACAGTATTTATGTGAGCCATAAAGAGATGAAAGCGAGAGGGCGTCTGACTGTTCGCCTGAGGTCTCCTGATGTTTGGTGTGGTCTGGTAATCCCTGCCAATCCCCGGTCCAAATCTCTAAATGAATCAAGGTGATTGAGAGATTTGTC
This sequence comes from Genypterus blacodes, assembly GCF_046128005.1. NCBI lineage: Eukaryota > Metazoa > Chordata > Actinopteri > Ophidiiformes > Ophidiidae > Genypterus > Genypterus blacodes. Next base: position 70,777 of record NW_027467023.1, on the reverse strand, counting down.
TCACAAAAAGCCTCAATTAGTAATACCAATGGAATTGTTTTCTTTCATCTACTTTCCGTTGGCGTTTCTGTGTGAAATTCAAATGTCTGACACATCTGATTTGCTGATCAAATATCTTACATCTAAAATGATTCTGAAGTCTCCAACAAACCGAATCAGTTGATCATGTTGGTGGTGCAGGAAGGACATAAATACATTTCTCATCTTTGCTCACACATGCACACGTGTGTCCGTAGAGTAACATGTGTGTTCGGCACGTGTGATCATTTATCTCTGAATCTCAGGATTTTTTGCTCTCTGTCCAGGCAGGATGTGTGGGGATCAAAAACACAACTCCTTGTAATCCAAACCATTTGTCTTTTATTGTATTTTTGCCCTCTCCTTAATGGTTCACTAATTTACCCTAGTTATAAAAATAATGAAATACTACAAGGACAATCCATTGCTCCCATTCAGGAACCCCTCAGCCACGCGTACTCTTCAGCCTGCTGAGTGTCGTAAAGTAGCTCATAAATGGTCCAATAAAATCCACACGCCGTCCTCCTGTCTGTCTCTCAGGCTGGATGGTTTGTTAACATTCAAGAACTGTATTTAAGTACAGCTTTCACAGAGAAGGAAAAAGATATTTTAATGATACTTTTATCTGACAGGTCTACTCTACTCTACTCATTCTTGTTACTTTGCAAATTAAGACATTCAAATCAGAGATACAAGTTTATGTACATAATGAATTTATCATTTAAACTGACAGGAAAGCAGGAAACGTCCTTCACTCCTAGGTGAAACCGACATTAGAGGCAGGACTGATCATGTTTACTTTGATTTATTTTATTTTATTGCTAATACATATTGAATTTTAAATGAGAAGAATTTTCAAAGGAGGATTTTTACTTCAAACTTGATTTATTTTTGTGTGAGTTTCCCTTTTTAAGTAAGTAGTAGACAGATTCTCTATCTCTTTGGCTCATGACCCCATGAAATGAAACTCTGTCTGCTGGTGAATCCTGTTGTTCTTCAACTGCAAAGTGGTAAATGGTTTAGGTAACATTTGTCTTTGCCACGTTTCATTTGAAGAATTTTCTGAACATACCACCCCTACCAAAGCAACAGATCAGCTCAAATCCCTCTGAAGGTCCTGACCCTTCTGTTGGGAACCTCGGCTCTATAGTTCATGAAAGCCTAATTATCTTCCATGAAGTCCGACTTCATCTTTCCTATGTTACCCAATACATGAAGGCCTTCTTGGATCTGTGCACTGGACTGCATCCAACAAAATGAAAAACATCCAAGAGTCCTCTGTGGTCTCTTACTGTGCTGTGACAGCCTAATTACCTCATCCCTAAAGGACCTGATTAAAAATGCCAAGAGGTCCAAGTGGACTTAAGCAACAGCGAGAGTGGATAATGGAACAAAGAGGACGGACTCTGGCAGAGCGATAACATGTATGTAATATGTATGCAGCTTTGGGTTGGATTTCACTCAGAAGGAATGCTGCTTTGGCACAAAGAACGTGTGTTTCCATGACAATATCAGATGACATGATTTAGTTTCAAACGTAGTCACGTCTTTTAAATCAGCACTTCTCATTGCAATGATGCATTCTATTGACAAAGCAGATGGAGTGACTCTACCTGTCTCGATGTAATGGGTAGTCGTGGTGATGGTCCTCTCTGGGAAATGAGTGATTAGTTTGATTAGTGTGATTGATGAGTGTGATTAGTCTTGATGAAATGTTTGCAGATGACATGAGCTTCGTCAAATTAAACTGGCTGCAAGGAAACTTACTGATGAAGGTGAGCGGAATATCAGCGTAAGAAAATCCAGAAACAAACTAAACAAAAACAAAAACAGAGACAACAAGACATGATGAACAAATTAATGAAAATATGGCTTTAGCAAATACAGTCTCCACACAGGCCTTCCCCTCTCTCTACCTTTATATGGATGTACTTAATCAACCTCTTCAGGAGCACCATGAGGTCCTGACGGCCCACTGGAAGGTCTGTGAGTAATAGACGTCATTAAATTACAAAGAGTAATTCACCCAGGCTTAAGTGTCGACAAAGCAGAAATGCAGTGAACATGTAGAACTCTCACCCCCTGGATAGAGAACATTCTTCACCACATGGATCACGCCATTTGTTGCCATTAAGTCACTGTCTGGCACATTCACAGAGTTAACGTGGATGGAGTTGTTGACCTGGGAATAATCACAAAAGCAGAATGCGTATCAAGCGTTGAATCGTTTTAAAAGCGGACAAATAGATCTGTTTTCACTCATCTCATCTGGATGGCATTTCAATATGTTTACTTTTTCACAGATGGCAGCATACTAGGACAAACATGCCTTTTAAACCCAAGGAACCTTTCTGGGAAACCTTTTGAAATACACTTTGCTGGGATTTCGACCGGGAAAAGTACAGTAACTGCTCTGTTTGAGTAATCCTGCTATTAAACACTGAACAAAACCAACCAATGGAAGCCCTGTCAATATAAATGCAAAAAAGGATTGCATTGGGGTTCCGGAGCTACTTCCTCACTTTTAGTTCCTGGTGAAAATGGGAAATCCAGATGTCACGATCCATTGTTGGAAGGGAAAGCTGGGAATTCCATTCATGGTATTTAATTTCCTGAAATTTAAAGTCTTCTCTGAGATTAGCAGGGGTGGACACGCACATTAAGCCCTGTCACGTCCCCTCACTCCTCCACAGCCCCATTCCTCAGACAGGCTCAGCCAAGTCATTTTCAGCCACGGTCTAATTAGAAAAGATTTGAGCCATATTTTCCCACTAAGGGACATCCCTCCATTCATCTCTACATTCCGCTGAAACCTGAATTGCCCGTTCATCTATACAGGAAGCCCTGTAGATCCGATGGAAGGCATTTGCTGATAACCCAATAGCGCTACAAGGAGACGGGGCAAATGAGTTAATGGGTGAAAAGATAAGACGACCTGAAGCAGACAAAGAAGAATGGGTGACAGAGGAAAGGCGGTTGAATACTGCTTCAGGGCATTGATGGAAATGAGACTGAGGCAGGAAAACAGATTTCATTAGTTTTGGCAGAAATGTCCAGCTTTGTATTAAGGGCTCTTTGATGCTATTGTTTAAATGACGGGGTAGGGAATGATCGTCTTACAATGAAAGCTCAGGGAGAAGAATGTCGAGCACGCAGCTGAACAAACGTGTTTATGTGCGGTCCTTTTATACATAGGTAATTCCCAGGTTCCCATTTAGTGGCAATGAGAGCTCATCAATCAAAGAGGAGAGGAGAAAATGCAAAGTAAGCCTCAAATGATGTTCCAGACCCTCAAAGTTTGTGCCCAAACTCCCACACAAGACGGCAGATCAAACTTACTGATTTAACCTGGAGGTTGTTGCCCTGGATAGTTTTGAGCATATTGGTAACTCCTCCCTCCAGTCCACCGTTGATGAAGACGCCGTTACTGAAGTGGTACAGAAGGATGGTCCTCAAGGCGTTCACATCACCTGCTCAGGGCAAACATGAGGCATGCTGTCATCGCTTCAAGAAATGAAATGTTGTTGTTGTAAACAGTCAGCAGCTTCAAAGGATTTTAGGGAAATTCATTTCTAGTTATCTTTCAATTCCTGAAATACATCACATCCGTCTAATATTTTTGAAATGGGTCTTCAAAGTGAAGACGCCTGTACTGGTCCCAGTGGTTTACTGACGGGTCAGCAGAGTGAAGTCCTCCTCGCTGAGTCCATCGAATGCATCATCTGTCGGTGCAAAGATGGTGTAGGAGCCCTCCTGTTTGAGCAGCTCAGTCAGACCTGCGCTCTCTATCAGGGACAGGAAAATCCTACATTCAACACAAAAACAGAATGATGTCAATAATACGATCAAAAGTAGTCCCATTGCGTCAGTTTGTAGCTAGCTAAGAAAGCTGGCAAGCTGCTGGAAACTCTTGGCATAATGTAGTTCGCAAGTACAGTAAAAAATATAGATGTCATCACGTCTTACTTGAAGCGTCCATCAGCAAACAGGATCTCGTAGAGTGATCTCTCGGCCGGTTTGATGAGTGACGTCATGAGGTGGAGCGCTCCGTTGCTTCCCTCCTTACTGCCGCGCACCATACATGCGTTTTCTATACACACAGCCTGGTGACAAAAACACACAGACACAAAGTTTCTCTTTCAATTCCACAAGTTTATCATGTTGGAATTTGCACAACAACATGTTCCACTCATGTGGCCTTGAAAACTAAATGTGTTCAATAAATGAAGTACGAGTTTGAGTGTTTGAAATAGAAGGAACATTGTTAATAACAGCGGCTACAACTCAGATGAGCCGTCTCATTTTTCTGCAGTCGCTTTGTTGCTTGAGTTTTGGCTTGGTTGTTGCTAGTTCCTGTGATTTTTGCTAAACTTTTGGAGGATTTCAACAATTTCCCAAACATTTCCAGGCCTTGAATACACACATTCTGTTCTGTTTTTTTCCAGGGCATGCAGAGAATATAGAGATCTAAAGGTCAGAGGTCAGGGAAAGTCACACTGTGATAAATCAAGCAGGACAACTCAGCGTCTCTGTGCGGCTTCAAAACACATCTGATTCTAATGCACAAACCACCAGAAGGTGGAAATTTGCCATTTTATTGGGCGACTTTAAGAGCAGACATCTTGCTAAGTCATTGTAACACGCCTTTCACACTGAGGCCAAACGACTACACTGACTCTACATTTCTTACTTTTTAACTGCAGCTTCCTGAGTATAACTCTCTTTGACTGGCTGACACATGAACACACCCACAGACACACCCACAGACACACACCCACACCCACACAGTGTTCTTACAGTGCGGTAGATGAAGACTCTGAGCAGCTTGCCAGCCAGTGTTTCCAGTAGCTGTCCGTTGTAGAGCTCGCCCAGTGTAACTTTAAGCTTTAGGATGTGGTTCTCCAAGATGATCTTCAGCAGGCTTTGGTCTGTTGACATCACCTCGTCTGTCACACACACACACAAAGAGGGAAAGTCACAAATACAAAACGATTTGCGTGAAACCTGATGGCCTAAACAGTAAATGTAATAGAAGTCGCAAGCTGTATAAAATAACTAAGAGCATATATAATCTACATTTATTGAGCCGAGTACAATGTTTTGTTACAATTACTTGGGTACTTTCCATTTAGTTTCTCCTTTACTGCATTTCAGAGGGAAATATTGAATTTTTAATGCATTACATTACGATCATTTGACAGACGCTTTTATCCAAAGCGACTTACATTACAGTACCACCCTTCGCAGAGGGGGGAGCAATTGAGGGTTCGGTGCCTTGCTCAGGGGCACCTCGGCAGGGGCTCGAACCGGCGACCCTCCGGTTCCCAAGCGGAAGCACTACCCACTGAGCCACTGCCTCACCCACTACATTGACTTAACAGCTGTTGCTACCGTTGACTTTTGTATTCGAAGCCCGTCACACTACAAATTGATCCAGCAGACGAGGTTTCAGCCTTGTAATAATGATAGTCAGTCCCAAAAGCTACATACCAGTAGCTAGCAGGCTAGCAAGCGCACTGGCAGTGGTGTGTGAAATTACATTAGCTAACAACATTAGCCTCCATTTTGGATTGCTGCCTGCTTTGAGCTCCACTCAGCCAGGACGGTTTGCTTTTGGTTGTCAGTGTGAATTTATGTGTCAAGATTGAATCAAAGTTGAAAAGGATGTGGAATATTGCTGGAATGAATTGAAAATGCTCGAATATTGCTGTGGTAAATGCACACGAGGATTTAAATTGACCCCGAATATGATTGAAAGATTCTGTAGGTGTCAGCTAAGCAGTCGTATTTTCCTGTTCATAAAGTGTCTCTGTCATTGTTCCACTCACTGGTGAAGGCGGTGTTGACAGGAGCCAGGAGTGTGTATTCTGTCTTGGGGCCGATGGCGGCGGCTAAGCCCAGTTCAGACACCATGTCGTTGAAGGTGCTCTGGGAGTCGCCCATCAGGTCCATCACTTCCTTGGCTTGTAGTGAAAACACACACACGCTACTGTTACATGAAGATTTAACGAAAATTCAAGAATCATTTTCAGTAACATCAACAGACGATCAGGATAACACAAGAAGCCACACGTTTCCTGAAAGGGTCGGGGAAAACCACAGAATGAATGTGACAGGGACCAGAACCACACAAAGAACCACACAACGGAGAGAGTTACATGATTGAGTGTTGGGTGGTGCACAAACCATAGCCAGTCCACAGAGAGGTTGGGAAAAAGTGATATAAGTCAGTTGAGTCATCCTGAATACTCTCCACAAGTGGGTGTGTGTGGTGTACAGGGCCAAAAGCTTGACCCCTACAGTGAGGGGGGTCTGGCTCTCATATGATGGAGGGGGGGGGGGGGTTCTGGAATCAAACACTGGCAATCAGTATAAAGTGAGTTTATCCTGCGGGAGTCGTCACTTCCAGGATGACAATGCCCCCTCCCATAGCACATGAGGGGTCAGGGGATGGTTACAGGAGCGGGAAAATGATGTCAATCATCTGTTACAGCTTCTCAACAAAGCAGGTAGTCCAGATGTAAAAGTGAACCAATTTTATAAATACTCAAAGTTTATAGTTTTCTATGGTAAAGCCCCCCCCATATCTCCTGTTTTCCCCCGTGTGTGTGTGTGTGTGTGTGCGTTTGTGTGTAGGTGGAGTGGACGGTGCTTCCTCCCTGGGCAGCCTGGCTCCCTCCTGATTGCAGCTCATTCACTTCACCTGTCGAGCCCACACACCTGCCTTCCATCAACTCAACAACGTCTCTAATCCGGCTCTGTATCCACTCATCACCTGATTGATGCTTTCTTTCCTAACGTTCCTGTGTTTCTCCTTTGCATTGCCTGGTATTGATCATTCTGTTCCAGATTGAGAATTGTCTCTGTCGTTTCCCAACTCTCTGACATATCTGGTTTGATCTCTGCCTGCCTCCACCCTCTGAGTTTGCCTTTGCCTGTATGAGTTTTTATGTATGACCTGTATTTACTGATCTCCAACTCCACCATCATCCAAAACCAAATGAGGGAGGATCTTCCATCTCTCTATCTCAATCTATATGTGAAATCTACCAAAGAACACCTGTCTGAATGACTGAGAGGTTTGCGGCGCGTTACCTGAGTTAGGGACGAGCACCTGGTCGATCTGGTGGATGACACCATTGGTGGTGACGATGTCCTTCTTCAGCACCATCTTGATGCCATTGACGGTCAGACTGTCGCCGTCACAGCCGATCTCGATGGTGCTGCCCTCCTCTGTCTCGTACACAGACCCAGCCATGATGGCCTCCGAGCACTGGACGGTGTTCAGCAGGTGGTAGTTCACCAAGGCTGACGGGGGCAGAGAGGTAGAAAGGTTTGTTTAAGAGGTTAAAGGTTTGTTTAAGAGGTTAATATTAATTCACTTGAACTTCTCATCTATATTTTCTCAAATGTCATCTTGTGTTTTTTTTAATGTTTTTATTTTGTGTAAAATAAGTAAAGTGGGGGTAGAAATGATTTCTTCCATGGTTTCATGCTTGTAAAAACCTATTGTTTGCATTGATTTTTGGAATGTACACAATCCAAGGTTAAAGTTACACAATCATTACTCAGATTTCACACACACACATACACACACACACACACACACACACACACACACACACACACACACACACACACAATCTCTCTCTCCCTTACACACACACACACTCTAATATCCTCCAAGACATATTTAGGCACTTCTGTCAACATTTAGATATGGGATTACACCTCCAGCTGAATCCAACTGTCAAACCAAAAAGGAAACCTGGCTTGCAGAAGCCGTTTACCATACAGTTTCAATTATAGACTACGAAACCTTCCAAACCCACAGAAACTCGAAGGTAATCAGAGACACGCTGTTAACGACTCTCTCCGTGGTTCAGACCTCAAAACGCTGCCGACCATCTTGACGTTGGACGGAGTTCTAACACGGTTGGTCAGCAAAGTCCGCTTGCCAAGTGTCTGAGAATTTATCTGAGGTTACATTGTTCCCAGATCGGCCCACTGGCAGAGAACGCCGCAAACCAGCTTCACGTTAAAAGATGTTCACGGCTGGTCCCAAGTCGATGAATAAGCAGATAAGCAGGCTGAGGTTTCCTGCTTCATTCATGTGGTTTGTGTGCGTCTATTCCTTATTGGCTATGAGGCTATTTCTGGGTATTTGATGGAGCCTCTGAGATTACACACACACACTTCCTGCTAAATTTTGGGGTTTTCAGTCGAGACAAGCAAGGAAATGACTACAGAGGATGGATGATCATTTTGGTTTGGTTTGTTTTAAATGTAATAAAAGTCACATGAAATCTTTGGGACCTAATTTATCTGATGGTGGTTCAGTGTCACTATAGTTTTGTGCCCATGAGGGTGCTGTGTTACCTGCGATCACAGCTTTGTCTCCCATGAGTCGCTCCAGATAGCCGGGGCCCAGTTTGGCGAAGGCGTCATTCGTGGGTGCGAACAGTGTGAAGTGACCCGGCTGGTCCAACTTGTCCATCATACCAGAAGCCAAAGCTGCAGCCTGTGAGAGGAGTGACGCAGCAGTTTGGCTCATTCTCTATGTTCATTTCAATACATGCAACTTTAACACTGCAACATCAGCGATCTTTACGTACACTGAAGGAAGAGAGGTCGTCATCGACATCCAGGACGTCCTTGATGGTGCTGCCCACGGCGCTGACGACCCGATCGATGACATGCACCACGCCGTTAGTGGCCACTTGGTTACCGTGGATGATACGGGCGCAGTTCACCGTCACAATCTGTGCAGAGAGAAAATTATAAGAGTAAGACAAAATAATGTTCAATTTGGAGTTTGAAAAGTATCAACAGAACCTCTGAAGTAGTAGTTGTAACGTATCGTCATTGATATTGGTACTGGTAATGTTTAAAGGATCCTTAACCCCGTGGTAAGTTACAGATATAATTCCACGATGTATCCATGAGAGATGTTCTGGTTCCAGAGCATAGACTGACCCCATTGGAGTAGTGGTTGATGTAGAGGCCGAGGTCGTTGTACATTGAATCGACGGTCATTCCATTCTTCATGTCTTTGGTCAGAAGTCGACGGTTGACCATGTGGTAGTGAAGTGCGTTGTAAAGCTCGATGTTGACGTTGCTCACCAGTGCAGATCGCAACACCTGGAGAAGTTGCAGTAAGCGGGTGTTAGTCAATACTGGATTGGGTTGCATCGGTCTAGATCAGAGCCCAGGGGCCAGATTACTCACAGGGTCCAGCATCTCCCAGGCTTCATTGCTGGGTGCAAACATGGTGAAGGAGCCTCTGCCTTCGATTTCCTCTCTCAGCTTGGATATGTCAGAGTACTGCTGGGTGGCTGTGGCCTTGATGAGCCCCAGAGTGCCGTACACGTGGTCAATGGGAGCCACTAGAGGGAGGAAGAGGGAACGGCATTAAGAAACTCTCTCTGTGTTTACGTGGTAGCTCTCTCTGACCTCCAAAGAGGCAATCCAAGCAGGTACAGGAGCTGGAATGTACGGATGGATGAGCCTGAGCTTCCTACCTGCAGGACATCCTTTGATACCCTCCATCTTCATGTATCCAGGACAGCAGTCGTACAGAACCGTCCTGCACGAACATACAAACGTTGTGTTACAGGAGATTTAAGGGAAAATCCTCTTGCGACTGACATCTAACAGTTGTAGGCTCTGAAATTTCAGTTTCTATGACATCCATCAACTCATTACAGCAATAAAGTTAGCATCATAAATAATTATCATCAAAAGAAATTGTAGGCCACCAAAGGCCTTGAAGAAAACAATTAGATCTAAGACTAAAGTGCTGGGAAACAGTCCAAATAAATACATAAATCATCAGCATATCATCCAAGTGAGCTAGTCGGTGGTAAATAAAGACCATGTGTAGTCTTTTTGTGTTTTTTGTTCACTCACATTTACGAAAAAAAATCATCAAAGAAAGACGGAGAGAGACGCACTGTGAATGCAATGCAAGTGCAGAAAATGAAGTGGTTTGCCAGATCGACCCAGCAGAAACGGCAGCTGGGAGGAAGAACACAATGTCTAGAGCAGCGATGGGAGAGAATGACGAGAGTCTGGAACGAGACTCGTGAAGAAATCTGACACGGGAAAGCAAATCTGCACAGAGGAGATCTCCCCCAGCGATTAACAAATCTGTAAGCCGGGAAAACAAATTAAGCTCAGACGGCAGCGTTGGTCCAAAAGTTAAAGCAACTCAGCTTACAGGATGAGACCATATGTGAAGTTAACTTATACATCATTGTGCTTAACATAGACCTGTTGTCCTCATGTCTGGACATCGTTCTTATTCTTGCCAGTAGTATAAATACTTTAGGTCGATAGAAAACATAGCAGACTGGAAGAAATGTGTTCTACTCATACCCAGCAGACATATGATCTCACTCTTCTCTTTTCTGTTTATACTGTTTATACTTATTAGGTCCCACTTATCCCAATTAGCAAGGAGATATAAAAAATGCAAATATTTCTTGTAACCATAAACATCATTGGGAGAACATTATAAGGCTGTAAGCTGTTGGCATCGACCAAACTGTGAAGGAAATGGCCAAAAAAAGCTAAAGAGATGATTTAGACTTAGAGAAACATCGTGGTCTGGCAACGCCAAGCAGGCGCGAATGTTTCACGCTCTCTCAACCAGCCGTTTGGTTTACAGAGCATCAAACTGCCACTCATCAGTCATAGAGGAGTGGGAAGCTTGTGGGGCATGAATCAGATCACAAACCACTGAAGACAACAATCGCAAACGCAGACTTTGTTCTGGGCCTCGGCCGAACTTCGCGCAACTCTTCCAAAACACCGAAACCTCCCGGTGAATCAACGCTGATTGATGGAACGACCTAACCTTCAGTGGGTCCAGTTGGCTCCTTACTCTCAACGCAGGAACTGTTTTGACACATTTGTAGGACTTTTATGGTTTCCTGCTTTATGTTTTCCAGTGGAAAGGCTGCGTTTTCTATATGAACTCAATACAATGGAGCTTCACATCCAAAACGCTTTGCTTTCCACTCCAGAGTGAGCAGCAGTGATGTATTATGTAAGAGTGCAAAGAGTGCAAATCACCCCCAAAAAACAGCGCCATCACTTCCTCCCTTCAACTCCCCAACATCCTCCTCACATTTTTTGGTCAATTCATCATCATCGGTGATTTAATTACAAGCTTCCAAGTTTAAAGCAAACAGAAACGCTGCTGCTGGTCGTTCCACGCTTCGGCGCAAACGTAGCGTAAATATCAATGCTGGTCTGGCTGTCAGGGGGCGATGAAGTCAGCGCTCCCAGGCTGCGACGTGACAGGATAATGGATGCAGTATAACGAGGAGGAGGAGGAGGGGGAGGAGCCAGCTGGCACTCCTCAGCCAAACCTCTGGCACTGTCGCCGAATGGAGCAGCCCAGGATGGCGTCCAGATGGGCAGATGTGCAAACAGAGGGCACAAACACACACACATTCACACACACACATACACGCACACACACACACACACACACACATACACGCACACACACACACACACACACACACACACACTAGGTGGGGCTGTCTGGCACTGGGAACAGATTACAGTTTTTCCTTTTATGTCATCGATCCACCGCACCTCTTTAATGAGCTCGTCATGTATGTCAGACAAAACACAAGCACACACGTGATGTTTGAGCCTCTCTGTATCTTTACATGTGAGGATAGGAGACAGAAATGTAAATACACTTGTTTTAAACCCTGGTGTATCTTTGTTTTCCTGACACTGCTGGGTGTTTTCAGTCTTTTATCAGTAAAGCACTTCTGTGTTGTGTAGCAGGCTGGGAGGGAATGATGTCACTAACCAACGCTCTTTTAGCTTTCCCACGTTTAAGAACCAGGCTTATCCTCACACACACACGCACACGCACACACACACACAGAGTGAGAGTGTGTATTTTTCCATCTCACTCTATGCCAATGCTGTAAACAAATCGACTTGAAACGAGGGAAATCTTGTTTAGGTAAATGTATAATATCTAATAAAGTGAAAGGAAATGTTTAGTTTGATGCGTCGTCAAATGTTTGAAGCCCAAATCAATCTCCTGTTGAATGTTTTGGATTCTTTTGGGGGTCTGGATTCGACACCTTAACTCAATCATGCCTGGTTGCATTGACAGAGTGCTGCCTAAGGTTTCTGCAGTATAAACAAGAGACACGGGGCAGAAGCTCCAGTCGAGCCTTTCACTCCGTCAACACATCAGCCGCTGTGATCCGGACGCATCAAGCTCACAAACCAGAGCGACATCACGCCAACAACGTATAAACCCTGCAGATAAACAGACAATCTGAGCCCCAAACACTCATCTACTCTCTCTAATCATCGGATCTTCACCTTTTATAGGTTTAAAACTTAATCTGACCCTCATTCTTAAAGCTTCATACCTCTGCATCACCGTTCACGGTTAGGATCAGACTGGAAAATAGAACGATACCAACATGAGCGACCACTGTTCAGTCGTGGAAAAACATTACAATATATATATATAGAAATATAATATATATAGAAAACCGACAAGTTATACTCCCAGAAAATCATTTCACCATAACATCGACTTAATGCCACTTTCATGCCAAGAAACTGAAACTGCAGGACACACACACACACGCGCGCGCACACACACACACACACACACACACACACACACACGAAAAAGCAATTAAGAGAAGCCAAAACATGTCAGCAGAGGAAGTCCCATATCAGTCACAGTTAAGTTGAGTTTACAACATCAGCGGAGCCACAACAGAGCGGAAAACCACAAAGCTGTGGGACACAAGATACAAGCTCAGACTGGCTGTGTGAGGGTGTGTGTGTGTGTGTCTGTCAGAAGTAAAAATACTCTTTGTGAAACAGAGCTGTAATTAAAATGACATCACTTCTAATTGAAGTTCCAGTTGCAATCTCCACTTCTGCTAAATTTCTCTTTGAATCATTCTACTGCTGTTCTACCCAGCAACAGACAGTTCAACTGTCCAATCATGGCAACAGATAAATGCAGTGAGAAAAATTTAAATTCTAAATATACTTTCCCCAAAATCAGAGGAAGTGTAAACCCTTCTTCCTCTGAGCTGCACTCAAACCTGCAGGACTCCAGTAACGTTACTGTGCATATGAAGCTGAGATCCGTATCTCTCAGGTGCTCAGGGGCCAGACCAGCCACCATCAACACAAAGGTCAAAAGGTCACAGCCGAGGAAGCAGCAGGGAGTGAGAAGACGCCACAGTGTGTAC
>NW_027467023.1:0-52500 GCF_046128005.1 Genypterus blacodes | reverse complement strand
TTTTAAATCACAGCAATAAGATGCAACACATTAACACACTTTAACACTTTAACTGAGTAATACCGCCTTAAACTGCAATGGAAAGAAAACACCAGCCGTTATTAAACAGTCTATAGTTGACATTTATTAGATTTAATCTCTATATATAGATCATTCAAACTAACATGACTTCTAAACGTTCTAATCAAAAACATCAAATTTGTTCAAAATAAGAGATTTGTTAAACTGTGTGTGAGGGAACACGGATGATCGAGGTGAGAGGCTGAAGTCATGGGGTCGCATCTCTGGTGCTCATCAGCTGTTTTGGTTCAACACTTATCATGAACTGTCACCATCGAATGTAGCTAATACTGTCGGAACTGTGAAAGTCACAATCCCAGGTTTTTGCATAGAAAAACATTGACAGATTAGATTAGATGATCAGAGTGTGTGACGTCTTTGAGATACTGTATGTAAAGTGTGCAAAGTGCAGGAACAGACGGAGTAAGGCAGCGAGCCGGGCCTAAAACAGAACACGTCTATTGCTCTAATGAGATAAAGAGGGGCGATCGACAGGAAGGGAGAGGGGGGGAGAGAGAGAGAGAGAGAGAAACAGAAGGGAGACATCAGATAAGAACAGGAGAACAGAACAGAACGGAGAGCAGATTCCCAATCATCTGGGAGAAGATAAGATCAAATGATGCACTCAAGTTTCACACACACAAACACACACACGCACACACACACACACACACACACACACAGAGCTCTATTTGCCTTTGACGGACAGGTTTACATCTCTACTGCTAATATAACGGCAATTAAAACCCTTCAGTCTGACGGCGGGCGTCGAACCTAAGGCCTCCCTGAGTCTCCACAAAGATCAAATCACTGGAAAAAGGTTGACAAACAAAAGACGACAGGTAGGATTCAGAATCTCCGCTCTTACTCCAACATTGATTGTCTTTCAACTACAGAGCAGTTACAGGGCCGGACCTAAGAAAACAAAGCCAGAGGATAAAGTCAAGATGTTTAATGTCAAAGGATTATAAAGTTACTAATGATGATGTTGAAGGGGAAAGAATCAATCAAAATCACAAATATAACGTTATAATATGAATGGAGTCATAACATTTGAAGAGAAAAGCTGTAATATCTCCCAAATATACAATTCTGTTTGATGTTGAGATGAAGTTGTAATATTATAAGAAAAAGGGTTTAAGATTTATGATCTGTGACATTTATACTTTAGTTTTACTAATAAATTCATATTTTCTCCTCTAGGACATCGGCAGCTTGTGATGATGATGATGATGATGAAGACACTGAAGTGATGGCACATAAATGTGATTATAGATGATGTCATACAGGAAGTGTGAGGAACATTACAGCTTTTCTGTGTGTAATGTTATGACTTCAGCCTTTCTCTTGCTATTTCACATCTTTTATCTTTGTAATATTACGGCTTTGTTCTTCTCATCCCATCCCGGCCCTTTAACTGTCCAGACATTAGTGCAGCCCTGATGCATGACTCACATTCTGTAACCACATGAGAGAAACACTCATTACTCCTCACACTGCAACTACACTGAGGTGAGCAGGTCGGACTGCTTCAGCTTCACATGCTTCTGTAGATCGGCACTCCAGCTCAGAGTCACCACTTTAAATACTCTTTTCTGTGGACAAAGTAACTTCATCTACCACCTAGATACATACTGCGTCACTTCACCTCGGTTAAAGCCTAAACTACTCATCTCACATCTATATTGGGTACAATCAAGTCCACTGGACACTAAATCAGAGAGAAGACGTCACAGAAGTTAGCAGAGTGGCTGCACTTTGCACCAACAGACGCTGTGGGCTTGGGGCTTGTGTTTTTGAGACGGCGGTTACTTGAAGGCGTACTCAGGGGCCAGCCCTCGGAGGACGCACGCAGGATTTCCAATATATATTCTGACCACCAGGGGCAGCAACGAGCGCAGAGGTGCTGAGCACAACTTTGCACAAACAAGGGAGAAATCATTTTGTTTTGGACTGTGGCAATTTTCTTTTCATAGGTGAGCTAGGGGAAGTTCCTGTGATTGGTCAGTCAGCATCATGTGACGCTGAAATGCTTTACTTCTCTCTTGTTTTTGTGCGAATGAGGCCAGAAACTTCAGGTTCAACACAACTGTAACCTTAAATATCTATAAATGTGAAAATTCAATCAGGAAGTCCCTTTTCTGAATATTCACAGCTTTGCACCCTGATCACCTATGAAAAGAAGATGCGGTACAGACTGTATTTAGTTTTCCTTCCATTACATTTCCCAGCATCACCCTGAAACCTCTGAAACTGTCTTCTGCCCTCTGGCTGGTTTCTAGCCGACTTTATTTCTTCAAAGTCTTCCTCTGTAGAGCTCCATGGCAGTGCCGTCCTGGTTCAGGGCTCCTTTCAGTCTGTTCTTCCTCAGCTCATACTCATATTCCACCATCATCCCACCTCTGGTTTACTCTGTGGGTGACAGTGAGGAGCATCCAGCTGAGTCACAGCAGGGCTCTGTGCTCTCTTTGTCCTCTGCTTCCTTTACTCTTATGTCTTCAAAGTCCTGATTCACAGCAACCGTGGCCGTCTCTCCGGCTTCTTCTTCTTCTTCGTCCTCCTTCCCTCCTTCTAACAGTCCCTTCTCTTCCTCAGCTCTTACCACATCCTCTCTGTCATTCTCTGCGTCTGAGGCCCCACACTCCCCTGCTTCCTCAGACAAAGAGTACATGTTCCTGAAGATGTCCCCCTTGCCTGCCGGGGCTCCAGTGCTGCCGCGGTGGCGTTTCTGGAACAAGCCAAAGTCAGTGATGTCTTTGGGGAAGGTTCTCCTCTGGCCCGCCTTGTCGCTGGAGCTGTCATCACAGGCCAGAGGCACCAGTCCGTTGGGCAGCCCGTTGGGAGCTTCAGGCGGCCTGGGTGAAGCTGTGGCTCCGCCCTGCTTCAGGATGGACGTGGTGATGATGAACTGCTTGAGTTTGCTTGTTTTGGCCTGGCTGGTGGAGGCGCAGGAGGAAACCTTCAGTGAGGAGTTGGGGTAGGCGAGGCTGGAGTCCACCGAGCTCCCGCTGGCCTTCGTCGCCTGTATGCTGGACTTCCCCGTCTTCATCATGCCCATCACCTCGTAACGGAAGCTGGAGATGTCCTGCTTCAGCTCCTGAGAGAGGAAAGCAAACAGTGACTGAGGCTGTGGAGATGAACTCAGAGCTGGATGAAGCTAAACGTTGCCTTACTGCAGCTCACCTGAAGCTCAACGTCTGACATTTGCATTAGAAGTTATTATGAGTAGAGGTCAGGGCTCATCGTCTTCCTGACATTTACTTAACACCCACACCTGGATCATCACTTATTGCGTTTGATTACACCTCTGCTCATGACCGTGTGTGTGTGTGTGTGTGTGTGTGTGTGTGTGTGTGTGTGTGTACAGTGAGGGCGATGAGCTTTATAGATTCACATTGATGAGCTGGTATGAAATAGAACAAAGCAGTTGCATCAACCCAAGAAAGAACTGAGAAAAGAGAGAACTGAGATATCATAGTTTCTTTCATAGCTTCCTTCCTGACCTCTTCCTTCCTTCCTTCCTTACTTCCTTCCTTCCTTCCTGACCTCTTCCTTCCTGACCTCCTCCTTCCTGACCTCTTCCTTCCTTCCTTCCTTCCTGACAGCACATTACATGTTCTGGATGTGTCAGAATGAACCCCCACCTTGAAGTTCTCTTCCGTCAGGCCCTCCTCTGTCTTGGCGTCTCTGATCATGGCAGCCACATATCTCTTCACCAGGTTCCTCAGCACCTCCTGCAGCAACAAACCAACAAACACACAACGGAGAGGAAGCCGGCTTAGAATCACTGAGAGGCGGAAATCTGTCAGTCAACCTTTCATCCAGACAAAGGACCCACACAAAAGAACACACAGTATATTTCAGGCTGAATGGACGGGGTGACGCTGCAGCGCCCCCTGCAGCTGGGGACAAACCGGAGATCCTCTTCAACACAGAGCGCTGATGAACGTCCCACTGAGTGGAACTGTCGGGTCTTTTGTATGAAAAAATTACAAATGGTTTCTCTTGACAGGGTGAAATTGAAAGTGCATAGAAAGCCACTCTCACTCACACACACACACACACACACACACACACACACACACACACACACACACACACACAGGCGCACACACACACAAAGGCGCACAAGTGTCCTCATTTTCAGCCTGAGGAGAGGGAGCGAGGGAGCATTTACCTGATACTGATGGTTTAACCTCAGGTTCTCTGCTGCTCGTCTCTGATTTGGCATCGGGCGCCAGAGAAGAGGAGTGTGAGAAATACGAGGAGACAAGAGAAAAACAAAACACTTAAACGTCGCCTTGATTTACGTGGCTGTGTGTGAGTCTGAGCTCAGCTTTGTAGGTTCTGTTTGATTGACTGATGTGAAGATATAAAAGCTTTACTCACTCCGAGTGTCCCGAAGGTCTTCGGTCTCTTGGATTGTGTCCTCTTGCACACTTGTCTCTTGATCCAGCAGATGAGGTACAGGGAGGATTTGGGGCTGGGGACGATGTTGAAGGGAGACGGCAGAGTTCCTCCTTCTTCAAAGTAACTCATCCACAGCTTTGTTCTGGCAAACTTCCACTCGATGTCTGCGTGATCCTGAAACCATGCGAGTAGAATTTGAAAACCACAACCGATCCAAACATTCTCTCAAACATGTATGTACTGTACTGTGAGGGTGTTGTGCTCACGGCGATGTGCTGGTAGGAGTTGTTCATCATGGCGATGAGCATGTTGAGGAGCACAACCAGAGAGATGATGTTATAGGTGCCGAACATTGTGGCGCCCACGAACTCTGTGAACTGGTGGTCAGCGTCCACGTTGGTCACATACAAGCTGATCAGACCGAAGATGGACCAGAAGAGAGACTGGAGGGTCTCAAACAACCTGCAGAGGGAAGAGACGACATCATAGGTCCAACGTAAAGGTTTGACATCATGTCAGCGGTGATTTTCTCAATTTATGTCAAAATCCTGCCTCTGATGAGCCACAGAGTGTAAACATAAACACACAGCCTGAGTCTGAAGTGGACTCACGTGGAGAAGGCGTTGTTCTGCTCCACACAGCGGATGCCTTTACATTTGCCCTTCTCGTCCGCTGCTTTGGTCTCGTAGTAAAAGTACAGCTGGTTCAGCCCGTTAGCAAAGGCCAGTAAGACCTGTAGGAGCAGAGAGAGGAGTGTGTTTGAGTGTGTGTTCACTAGGACTAAAGGATTTTTAATATGACTTTTGATGTGTGTGTGAAAAAGGAGAATTTAACAAGCCACAGTTGATGTTTGCTCATCTTATAGAACAGATCAGAGAGATTATGCTACAGGTTATGGATTCTGACATGCATGAAGGTTTGGTGAGCTTCAGGGTTCTGATTGTGGACTTGTTGCCTCATGTGTGTCTTTACCAGACAGTAGATGAAGAGGAACTTGAGGATGTCCAGCAGCATTCTCCCGAGGGAGATCTGCAGCGGCCCCAGGTGGGAGTTGGCCGTGAAGAGCGAGATGAGCCGCAGGGAGCTGAAGATGTTGGCGATGGCAAACACCGCCTCTGCCACCAGCGTCGGGTGCCACATCTCCCACTGGTTCCTGGGTTTGCAGCCGCTGTACTGGAAGAGACAGAAGACCGAAGAGCAGGTGAAGATGAGAGGACCAGGACACAGAGAGGCGGCTCAGAGAGGAAGCTTTACCTTGGTGTAGGCTACAATCTTGAGCGAGATGGTGGCCAGGTACAGAGAGTTCATGACAAAGTCCATCAGGTTCCACCAGTCGTGGATGTAGTCCTGGAAACCACCGTCCCACATCTGCTTGATCTCTGCCCAGATGAATCCTACAAACACACAGAGAGACTGAATCTGAAATCTGAGCCACAGGAGACAAATGAAGGCTCTCAACCTTCTTCTGCTACTAAACTGGATCAGGATCAGTCAGCGTCTCCTCACCCAGCACCCAGGGCAGGATCATCCACTCCACGGTGGTCGGCGCCGGGCCCTGCCTGTCGGGCTCGGTGGTGACGATGTGCTGCGAGGCGAGCAGCAGCAGGAAGAGGAAGGTCAGGTAGGAGGCGGTGTGGCAGATGAACTTGATGAAGGGCTTGCGGATGAAGAGGCCGTAGCGGCTCTTGGGGGCGATGAGGTAGCAGAGGGCGAAGATGGGGTAGAGCAGGCCGATGAAGATGCAGGTCAGGAACTTCCCCGCCCAGTGGCGCCGCCGCCAGCCGGGGAACTCGTCGTACCAACGTGACGCCAACAGCTGCTGGCAGTTTGGCTGAGCTACAAACTGACGCAAGAGGAGGGAAAGAGTGCGACAACATCAGTGTGATCGGCAGGGACAACAATAACAAAGACATTCCGGGCTCATAAATGTCTCAGAAGAACAATCACTGCCATCTGAGGAGACGGCGTCCTCAACCTGAGGGTATTTATAGACGGGCAGAGCGACAGCCTGCCAGGATTCATACTGGAGCCAACCTCCCCCCAAAACACAGAGGGGCTGAGGAGACCACCAGGCTGCTGGGACACAGGCTGAGGCTGACAGAACCAGAACAGCCCGGCCCGTTCCACCAGCCAGTTTAATCTCCTCCTCTCCTCCGTGTCGTCCTCCACTCTGGCTCACACATGCATGAGCTCATTAACATGTCAATCCTGATCGGCTGCCACCTGCAAAGTCGCCGCAGATGCCTGGACCAAAGATAACAGGAAGTCCTGTTTACCAGCAACAAGCGCTCCTCCTCAGGTGGTCAGGATTCCGAGCACAGAGGCTTACAGAGATTCCATTCCCCCATAAAGTCCATTAAAAGCAGACAAACACGTCCCTGACTCACCTTGAATGAAAATGATTTGGATTATAAACTTCATTCTCCTGCTTTGTTTGGTGTTTAGCCTTGTTTTGGGATTAAGAGCTTAAAGTGAGGCAAAGCAGCAGGACTATCTCCCCCAAACACACCGGCCGCAACGTGAGTGTAAACATGTTCAAGTGTGTGTGTGTGTGTGTGTGTGTGAGTGTGTGTGTGTGTGTGTGTGTGTGTGAGCTACACTCCCAGGGTCTGACACAAACCATCGTGGAGAATTGGCTGGTGTGTCTGTTGCCAGTTCACCAACTCTGCAGCCCCGTTACCATGGAAACCAGCAACGGCTATCTGTGCGCGCTCTCTTGTAAACTGCCACATATTTACAATAAAAGACTCCAAGAGTAAATAAGCACATCTACTTTGTGTCTCCATGCTGCTGAGTCGCTCCTCCACATCAAACTGTCTAACATGTGTGTGTGTGTCTGATGCGTTCGTGCTGGGGCTGAACACGAGCCGGTCTGGACTGCAGTGTCTGTCTGGAGTCACAGGGGGGCGACGTTCAACCAAAGCGTGAACAGACTCCCCCCCCACAGACGCTCCAACATTAAAGACACAATCAGTCTGTTTACTGTCACACACTGAGGCTTCAGCTCATGCATGAATACAGACAGAAATGAGTGTGTGTGTGTGTGTGTGTGTGTGTATGTGTGTGTGTGTGTGTGGGGGGGGGGCTCTGATCGGCTGTGTGTGGGACTGATCAGATTTATGTGATCTGGCTTCCTGCCGCAGCACCGCTCAGGCTCAGGCTCAGGCTCAGGCTCAGGCTCAGGCTCAGGCTCAGGCTCAGACTCAGACTCAGACTCAGACTCAGACTCAGGCTCAGAAGGCCACACATTGGGGCTCACACACCTCCGCCAAGGCCAAACGTGTCTGATTGGAGTTTGTGTTTCTCATTAGTTTGGTTCAGATCTCTGTTGCAGCATTAAAGGGAGTCAAACAAAGATCCTGCACAGAACCTCCAAACAGACCAACCAACGGACAACATACACACACACACACACACACACGCGCGGCCCTTGAGTTTGTACAGTCAGGGTCAATAGCGTGCTCTTCATGACTCACAGCTGAACTCTATTCACAGAGCTGGAGTGTTTGTCCCACAGCCGCCAGCAGCAGCAGCGACTCTCATTCATCCAAAACCTCACACTGCACAACCAAACACACACAAACACACACGAGCACACACAGGCACACACGTCATTACACACACTGCATTAAACACCGGCGTACATGAGTGTGTGCTTGATCATTAAACTGAGCAGAGGTCACTTTGTCTCCGGTGCTTCACTGTTTCAATTTACACAGCAGATTGTCTTCCACTCTTCATCACATGGAGACGGACGGGCGACGTCATCGGACCTGTGTGTGTTTGGAGGTGGGAGGAGCCAACAAGCTACCGTGTAAGTGGGATTCTATAAAATTGTGGCGCAAAAGTGGCACAATATGTCGCACACATAAGGAGCCAGAGAATGAGAGCCAGGAATGTTTAATGATGTAAGGAAACGTTTGAGTTTAAAATAAACTGTGATCACAAGTTCACACGTAAACACGAGCCAATGAATGGCACAGATTCCCTTCACACACACACACAGACTTGGACGTGATTGGTGTGTTATGTGTCTCTTTGCATGTGCGACTTCACTTTAGAAACTTCTAACATCCGCCAATCTCCCATGATGTGTTTAAGATCCAACAGAAAACTGGGAAATGTGGGAATTTAGTCGATTCTACGACATGAACGTTGGAATTACAACATTAAGAAAAGAACTGAAACAATCAAACTCATGCAGACGGGCTGAGTGAAGCTTAGAGGAGGAAGAAACGGAACGATTTCAAACGCTGGGCTCTGGCTGGCTGACATCACTGAGAGCCAATTAGTGAGCATCCAGTGGAGTTACCCCACTGAACATGACACACACACACACACACACACACACACACACACACACACACACAGGTAATGATCAGATGGAGGTGGGTGGTGTCAGGACATTTATCACCTGAAAAGGGCGACTGGTTGAACCTTAGCCTCAATATTAGACGCCGTCCTCCATCAAAGTCAAAAAGGAGTCGCAGACTAGACGGAGGGAGGCTTAAAGACGAGGAGACGAGCGGAGGGGACGCAGGCAAAGGAGCGGGATGACGGTTGGCAGTTCAGAAATAAGAAACGACCTCCATCAGCAAACCAATAAGAGCCTTCATTGCTCCCTTACGGCCTTTTGTGAGGCGAAGTGTCCAACCAGCGTGTCTGCGTCTGACACCGGGATGGATGGGTGACGGAGGAAACGCCGGAGTAATAAATCAAGACTCCTCCAGCAGTGTGTGTGTGCTCTGGCTCCTCTGGCAGCAGGAGGAGGACAGCTGAATGAATTACAGGCTGCTCCTGGGAGCGGCGTGTGAGATCCTTCATCATTTCCGCTGTGGGCGACGCCTCTCGCCTTCATACTCTACACAACAATCCCTCCGTGTGATATCTGCTTAACCTCTATCTGCTGCGTTCGCCCGAGGAAGCTCTTCGCCATTCCATTGCTGTCAAAACAAAACAGGGCTTCCCTCAACCTCCGCTCAACCCTGGAACGCCGCTCACACACTGCAGCGAGGATACGAGTCTGCAGTGATTACAGCTCTAAATAAGTCATCAACCTTGGAGGTACTCAGAGGCTTCACACCATGAGTAGGTGTGCGGTAATAGAGCAGCAGCGTCTGCATGTTCTGTGTCCTCTGGGCGCTCTGGCTTCCTCCCACCTCCACACACACATGCAGCTGAGGTGAACTGGAAACTCTTAAAACTGCCCGACAGATGATGGAACCAAATACCTGCACTCAGTCCCACTGCAGCTCGTGGGATCGTTCAGGAAAGCTGTCAGTTAAACCAATATACATTCAATCTTCCAAACAAAGAGGAAGGAGAAGGATGTAAACAATTCACACACACACAGGAACCTTCCCTGCTAGGCTCAGAACTTATCAATCGACCTGTGTGTCAGTGCTGTGGGCCCGCTCACCTCTTTCTGGTGGTATTTGATGGCGAGTTTGAGCCTGGCCAGCTCGTTGTTGCTCTCCTCCTCCAGGATGTTGATGTCGTCTCTGTAGTTGAGGATCATCTCCAGCTCTCTGGAGCTCCTGGTCTGGTCCAGCAGGTCCTTGGCAAACAGTTTGCACTGCTGGGAGAGCTCCTCGTACTCCGACTTGAACTCGTTCTCCACCTGACAGAGACGACACGCCGCGTCAGAAAACAGGCAGAGTGCGTCCAGGAAGTCGGTCTTTCTAGAGAACGCCTGCAGGAGTTTAGTTTGTTCCATGTATACCTCCACCAAGCAGCTTGTTTGTTTGTCTTTTAGCAGGAAATTGGAAAAGGTTGACAACTAGATTTTCCCCCATTTTGGCAGCAGTATGAGGGTTGATTGATAAGTTCTAAGCCTGACAGAAAGCTGTGATGTTTTTGTGGCAACCTGCATTTTTACCATCAACGTTGTTTTTTTCCTACTTGACTTTGTTCTTAATTCATTGGTTTTCATCTCATATCTCACTGATAATCTGTTGCTCTGTTGCTTTGTAACGTGCATCACATATACAGCTCAGTCTTAACTTATATGGCATTCATATAAATCTACAGTTTATCTGACGCTGATGTTTCTGTTGTTTCTCTCTGTCCTGATACAGGGGGAACTAACTGAGCGATCCAGTTTGACTTGTCAGCCTGTTCTGGCATCACCTTGCTGAGCTCCTGCAGCTCCCAGCTGAGCCTGAACGCGGTGAGGAAGGGGTCCTCGCTGGAGAGCGCAATTAGCGAGGGGCTTGACAGCGCTTTGTAGATGTTGAGGCGCGAGCGCGAGTGCCGCAGGCTGTCCACGTCTGAGCTGGACACACACTCCACACAGTTACACCGCACCTGCAACATCAAACACAAAAACACATTTTAATGAGGTTTACAGTGCTTATTAATAGATCGCATCCCAGTCCAGCAATGCTTGATCATTATGCATCAATGTCAGCTCACAGTACCTCAGGCTCGGCTTTCATTCTTTAAACCTTCATGCCAAACTTTCAGATTGATGCAATTACAGACTACAGTGTTTACAAATGATGCAGATACACAAAGGAATGGTTTACATATCAGCTGATTGTTTGATTTCTCTATGATGTATTACACGTCGAGTTCATTTAGCCTCTCAAATATCAAACTGCATAATGATCACACTGAACACAGACAGATGAAGATTTGCACACGTTGCTCTAACATCGCTTATTACAAACATTACAACCCAGCAGAGCATATCAGGTATTTGCATTTGCGTTAGTCTTCATAATATTAGAATCTAAATGCTAAAGTCAGAGGTTCCTCACCTCGTGAGGCTGAGGCATGGACACGCCCTTCTGCACCAGCAGCTTGATAATTTCATAGTTGTTGGTCTGAGCCGCCAGGATGATGGGAGTGATGTCAGGGGTGAAGTCGGAGAACTGCTTGTCCAATAAGATGGGAGGAACCTTGTGAGGGAGAGGAGAGGAAAGAATAAAAGCTTTAATGCCGTGTCAGTGACCCCAAGTCACACAATGATAGGGCTTTTGTCTCATAACACAAAGTGCCGTGTGCTTAGTGTGAGACGTGATGGAGTCCATTTCTAAACCTCCCAGTCTGTTGCTGTGACTCTCTGCTCTCTCTCATGCTCAGAGCTCAGTGGATGTAATTGGTTCAGTTAAGCGTAGAGCCAGAAACACAATTCTATTCACCTCAGAGCACAAAGCAAATGCAGTTATCCTCCAACATCAATGTAGAGGCGTTTAAGGCATCTGGCAGCTAAAATGCTAGAGGAAAGGCGCCTGCTCGGTCAATCAATCAGCTGAAGGCCACACAGAAGGCTGCAGGCTGCCACTGGTAAGAGCCATCGGCCATGGTTACACGTTTCTGAGGGAATCGTTGTGCTTGTTGCGCCGATGGCTTTGACGGTCCAGTTAAGCCCTTTAGCTCCTCCCCTGTCCGCCTGTGGGGAAAACGCCGGCCCGCTTTCTTCGCTCTTAATTGAAGCGCCGTTATCTGATTTTATGGCGGTAGAGAAAGGGGGGGAGGCGAGGGGGTAGACGTGATAGATGAGGGCTACTTAGTCTCTGGATAGGGACCAAGGACAGTATGGGAGGAGAGGGAATGGAAAATGAGACTTTAAGTGAGTAATCTTATATATTCTCCCGAACCCGTGCTAGACATTTGAATTCCTTCCTTCCTTCATGAACAGCCACCGCCATCTTCTGTGGTCTCTATGCTCATACTTCAAACCAAGAGAAGCCTCCAGAGTCTGCTGATGATTACCAGTCCACCTCTTCTACAAGGTGTCACAGGTCATGTGGCGGCAGCTTTCTCAATCACATTTACGGTTCCAAAGCGCTCATCAGAAGGCGTTAAAGACCAGATAGTGAAGTGCCACGTGAGAGTTCAGTGGATTCAATCCCTTCTCTGGAGAAACAACCAAAACACTCAAGTGTAAACATGGAGGTGCAGAAGATCCTAGTTCTATTTTTGTACGGAATTACATAGAATTGTTTGAGGGATTGTCTGTTCTGCATCAACAGGAAGAGAACCAGATTGGGTTTCTTCCAGGTTTGTTTACCTTTCATCAGCCCCCTTTGGCTCCCTTATACTATTTTGTATTCACCAATGTTCTCGTCTCTAAAATGTCCAGCAAGAAGAATCCAGACAAAAGCTGAACCTGGGGACATCAGACAAAGGCCAGCAGACAAGACAAGACAAAGACCAGGACAGCTTCATTTAGTGTCTGTCTGAATCAGGATCTGAGTCCTTCATCAAGCAGCAGCCCATCAGGCAAAGCTGGGATTTGCCTGCCAAGCGTTTGGCAAATTGGAGAAGAAATTGGTCCGACCTCATAGAGCAGAATGAATGAGGCAGCGTCAGTCAGGAGGGATCTGGTTCTACACGCTCACAGGTCAGAGAACTCCACTTAATAAGTGCAGCGTTTAAATCTGTCCAGGACATCCAGCAGGACTGGCAGGAGGACAAAGATACAATCAATAATCTTCCTCTACATTAAACAGAAACCATTTGTTAATCAAAAACGCTGCGTCCTTCATCTTTCACTGCATTCCATTTGATCATGTAGACACTAATTAATAATATAGTTCAGTCACAGAGCCGCCTCACTGCAGCAGAGCCGGCGTGGCACAGAGCCAAGTCTGAGCGTCTTCATCTTTCACAGAGGAGGGTGATCTAATAACTTATATACCCTGTTCACCACGTGGGAGGAAGAGGGACACAGAATCATCCACATCAATCAGCCTTGGCCGCAGCCCAGGCGCGGAGCAGGAGGAGAGCTCGCTGTTACATCCAAGTGTTACGCTAATAGTGGAGAAATGAAACAGGAAGCAGAAGCCCACTCGTCCATGTAATGCTTGTTTTGCTCATTTTAGAACAAGGCGTCCGCCATCATCCACCGCATTGATCCCAAACGCAACATTAGCATCTGCTTGGTGTGAGAGTGCAGCGTGTTTTTCTCTGGGCATCGTCTTCTAAACCGCCCCGCTGCTTTCCGTCCTACACAACTGCTAATGTTGCCTGCGAAAGGACGAGGATGGATTTAGAATGACACAGCAGGAAATGAGATCAAACTCCTCTCAGCGTGTGTGTGTGTGTGTGTGTGTGTTTGTTTTACCACCTCCTGCTGTGTGGAACACGTGGTTCACTCACACACCAGGCTAGGCTAACACTTGCACACTAGCCTGTGATGGGATGCTAGCTGTGGCCCTCGAAATTTCCGGAAAGGTTCAAAGTCGCATTACAGAATTACTCAGTTGGAAATCCCAGTCTGCTTCCCCCAAGAGTTCCACGACTCACACTGTGGAATGGTTGAACACAAAGCTGGCCTTTTTTGGGCCATAGCCATTCAATATTTATCAATTTTCATGTGGTCCAAAATGCAGCACAGGTCCCTAGAATGCTCGAGCAGAGATCAGTATGTGAGAGAAGCTGAAACCTTGTGAGTGACAGAAAGACAATGAGAGGAGCTGAACCCAAACTCATTCCTCTTGGAAAGCCTGAGGCAGTAAATCCATAATAAGATCTGCTGTCTGTGTTTTTACGTCTCAGCGTCCTCCAGCATCACAAGCAGTCTGCACCATTGTAAACAAATCATCAACCACAGGAGAACCGATGCCAATACGATGTAAAGAAGCAGGTTTCATTTTCCTGCTGTGGTGGTCTTTGATTGATCCCTTTGTCGTTCCCTACCTGTCCACCTGGCGGCACACATGAGCTTCCCACCGCTGCATGGGTTCTGTTATTCTCTCCACACTCATGGTCTGACAGGAAGGGGAGGACGACCAGAACTCTACCGTCAGAAGGGGAGAACTCAGAGGAACCATCCCTGACGTGAAGCAAACCTCTGAGAACTGAGGACTTTAAAGATGAAGGTCATGTGGCCTCAGGTAAGAACGACATCACCATATCGTGTCCTTGTTGTTTGACCTCTGATGGGGAAGAAAACTCCATTCCAGCAGCTCATTTCCATTTCCACCGATGTTGCGTCACACCGCTGATATCTGCGTCTAGTCTACAGTTGCTATGGCGATTGCTTGTTACCTTCTATTGTTCATTGCAACTCCGTCCGGCTCTGCTGAGGTAAATGATTTGGATGCAATCACGCAGACGACTCGTGTTGCCATAACCGTAAAAACAGAGGCTGGCAGGTCATCCCATCATCACGCCACGAGAAGATGCCTCCAGCGTCTGCGTGCTCGCCGAGGGGAAATGGAGTCGGCCCGCTGCACCCATTACATTAAAATGGTGTTTGTTGTGACAAATTACAGAGATACAGAGGACTTGAGGGGCCTTTTAATCGAGCTGCGCTTTAAGCTGCAGCGTTTCCTGCATCTGACAAGTGTGTATCTGTACTCTCAGGATGATACATGAAGCTGTTTAAAGCTCTGATATCTGGCAACGTCCTCCACCACAAACAAATAAGCCTTGCGAGATTATTATAAACACACAAAGAGATGAAGATAGACTATTCTAGCAATGCCCAAATGAATCTTGGTATAAATACAACCTAGCCAAGACGCGAGGCACAGATAGGATAGGCTGCGCTTCTCCAGACAGCTTCTTAACACGATCAGCCAGCGTCTCTCTGGATGCTGTGCAGCGCTCCAGTGATCTATTTCCACAGCCTGTTCGTGACGGTGGGAAGAAGCACGAGTTCACATGAAGGTAAAAGAGGAGATGTGGCTGATAGGTGTCACGGCTGAGCGCTCTGGACGGGAGCTTTATGGCTCTCACACATGTCCCCTCATCCATTCCATAAACAAACCTGTTCTTCTTCTTTTCTTACTCTGCTCCTCTTCTCTTCCTCTTTCCGTTTCCCCCCCTCCTGTCTGGTTTCACTGTGTTAAACAGAGCTAAAGGCCCAGTGTCCCCCAGGATGACACAGAGCAGTAACACAACAGGAACACCAACAGCCTCTGTGCTTCACTTAACCCTGTGAAGACACGAAAAGGGAACTCATTGTGCCTCTGGACTTCTCTGATAATCTTGTTCATTTCCTACCTTTTTTTGCGGAATTCCTTGATTTTCAATGCAATAAGAAAATAATGAAAAAAAGGGATTGGATCCTTTCACATTTTCATTTTGACACTTCCCCTGCACACAGCATGTGAGTTGTGTCCATGTTTGTCGTCTCCATGTTCGTCAGATAGATCTGCATTTTAACAAACCAGGATTCATCCCTGTGTCGTTCTCAGCGGGTGTGAAGGTGGCAAATAAAAGCCAAATACATCGAAAACTACAGTGATAAAAATGACTTTTAGAAGGTTAATCGATGCAAATGGCTTCACCTGTGCTGCTTTGAGTCACCACAGAGTGCTGTGAGTGAGAGGAGGAAGGTGTGTGTGCATACATGCTTAGCTGTATGTGTGTAAGTGCGTAGCAGTGTGAGGAGTGAAACAACACACACATCCCTCAGCTGGAGAGTAATCACTGCAAAGAGGCACCAGCCTGAACACTCATTAGAATGTGTTTGTTTATGATTACAGTTATTAAAGTGCTGAATCAGCAGTTCTCAGCTAGAAGGAGTCAACTTATTTAAACAAATCAATGTCATCCAATCATTTAAAACATGATTTGTTTCAAAATTGGTAGAAAATGTCCAAATTAAAGCTTCCTCTTCTTCTCCTCATTAGTCTTTCTCTCTCTTTCCTCTCCTGCTGTTTTTAGAAGTGTCAGCCTTTATTCTTGCCAACGGTGCTGATGTCATTATTTTTGCACATCTAAAACGCTCCAGGAGACGGCACGAGGCGGAACGCACAACAAAATGACAACCTGCATTATATTAGCTGTCACTGAATTGTTTCTGTCATTTGGAACACAAATACCTGCAGGATTGGGACGAGGCTCAGTCGGCGGCAACAGTTGGACCTCATTCAACAGTGTTTCTACATTTACATGATTATGATTACACTGTAGCACCATAAACACAATGTGTCATTACTTACTACTGGATCTCTACAACCTGATACTGTGCCGGACAAAGGAGGCTCATTATGGCCGCATTTCATCCAGATACACCCAGATACACACAACAACACAACACACACTGCATGATAATGTTGATGCAAAGTGAAACAACTCCACCCATAATTGGTGATCAGAACCTTTGATCCTGTATCTGAGCCCAACAATCACTGGGAAGGAAAGATCTGAGCTCTCTGGTAAAACTGTGCCTCTTCCTCAAGCGTCAAACTTTGAACTCTGTGTCTCTTTCTCTCTCTCTCAAACACACATACACACTAGTGTGCCCTACCTGCATGCCGCCACTGGGCTTCTTGTGATTCAGCAGCAGCTCCACCGCTCCCACCACTTCCTTGCGGATGGCGTGCAGCAGGGCATCGCCGATGTAGACGCTGAAGCTCAACAGGAGTTCGATGATCTCCAGGTTCTCATTCTCGATGGCGATGAGCAGAGCCGTGCGCCCGAGGGGGTCGATGCAGTTGACGTTGATCTTGAAGTAGATCTCTGCCTCCTGACAAAGGTAAGAGGCGGTTCAAAGTAATTTTTTATCAAAATCCAATAACAGCAGTCCATTTTACAATTACATTAAGGGTTAAGTTCTACAGTCCAGTGGCTTCATTCATCATCTCACCTCCAGAGCCTGCTTGACACTGGCGTAGTCTCCTTTCTCCACAGCTCCCAGGTAGACCTTCTCCAGGGGCGACAGCTCCGACTCGGCCCGCACGATCCTCAGCGGGATGCGGTCCCGGTAGGAGGAGCTTTCAGAGCGCCGGTAGTACAGCTGAGACATCTCCCTGGACTTCAGCTCACCAGAGCCGTGCTGTCACTGCTGCAGCTGCTGCCAGGATGGGGAGCTTCACGCAGGAGGAGACAGGGACAAGGTTGATGAGGGTGTGATATCAACACGATTCATGTGTTGGGTTAACAAGAACCACCAGCAAGAGGAACCAGAGGAACACAGAGGAGAGCGTCTACAAGGTGGCCTGTCAACTACTGAGTAACCACCTGTGAAATTGGTCACACAGGAAGCATCGCTGGTAAAAAGAGGCATCTTTTTATAATTATTTTTGATTACTTTTAAGGGTTTTGTGCTCTGCTCTTGGTGTCCTGGTACACTGTGTGTCTTTAGGGTTAGAGAAACCTCCCCATCACTGAAAGATGAGACATGTTGGACCCTGCCTGAGCCTGAGCCTGAGCCTGAGCCTGAGCCTGAGCCTGAGCCTGAGGTCCATTAGGTCTGAAAGAAGGCAACAAGAGGGACTGTGAGGCTCAAACACATCAACATTGATGTGCTGCAACTAAATAGATGGAAATGTTTTGATTGAAGTTATTCTTAGAGACTTCAATTGATATCATTAGCAATGGTGTTTAAGTGTTTGAGAGTACAGTACTGTGCGGTTGCCTAGTGACAGTGAGAGGCCTTTTCCTGTGCAGTGTCTTGTAATCAAGGTAAATCATATCTAAAGACTCAAGCTGCTCATGTTTCAGGCTTCACAGAGGCCAGGACCCAAACTCTCTCTGTGTTCTATAGGTGCCACCATCAAACCCTTTGTTTTCCTGAAATGAAGCCACATTGAACTCTGGAGCTCCCCCCTTTCTGATGACCTGCCTCAGCTGTCTGTCTCTCCACCTGTCTGCCTCCCTCAATGGACACTTACATTGAGATCTCCCTCCTGGCCTTGTTTTGCCGTCATGCTCATCGACCCCAGCTTCGGCCTGAGGCTCATAGCAGCTATTATCTGCTCACCGTCTGCCTGCTGTCCAGAGCCTCGCTGACTGTTTTCTACTTTTACTCGCCTCTGAGTCCAAATCCTGCAGCGGTGACAGGCGGAGAGGGAGAGAGAACGCCTGGACCGTCTCTATGGAAGGCTCTCAAACAAGACATTCATGCTGAGTCTTTGTTTTCAGGATTGTTTCCATAAAACCCACAGGTATATCCTAAAATATGAACCCAATCTGTGCTGATAATAAATAAAGAGGTTTATTATGTTGAGGTGAGTTGTTTTATGGAAGTTTCAGTGGCTAACAGGAAGGAGTATGAAGAAGGTCAGCTCCTAATAAGGATCATCAGAAAAGCTGAGTTTCCTCAGCTCTTTGATGGCTTCAAAGCGGCTGAGGGGGAATTAAGAGGATAAAAGGAAAAGGAGTGTAGAAAAGATAAAGAGCTTAAGGTGGAAAGGCTTCAGATAAAGAAGGAGAATGACTCAAGTAGACAGCAGTTAATGGAGGATAAACAGACTCAGTGTGGTCCAGGTTGTTTAGGAACAAGAAGAAATGTAAAGCTCAATGTGCCGTGCCCAAAGTGCTTCATCCTTAAAAACAAACCCTTAATGAAGATCTAATGTTCATCTACCATCTCCTCTACCAAGTGTGAGCGCCAACTTTCAGAGGCAGCTTTAAACAATAACCAGCAGGGATTCTAACCAGCAACCTCGTCGGTCACACAGCCTGACGTGTTGAAGCCCCGGAGCAGAGATTTAATTAACGTGGTTGAATTACAGGCTGATAGCAGCAAAGTGAGATCGCCGGCTGCTGTTCCTTAGCAACATTTCTTCTGAATTATGTCACTTGATCTCTTCCAGCAAACCTGCAGCTTCCTCCCCTCTGTCGGCCCAAACACGTCATGAAGACACATTTGTTGCAGCCAGAGCGTCTTTCTCCCGCCGAGTCCTTTTCCCAGGCTCATTGTTACACTTCATTTGAGCTGCGGCGCGTTGGAGTCGCAGGATTTCATTTAGAATCGCAAGTGAGCTGGATGCTCCCCCCCCCCCCCCCCCCCGGGAATCCTGGACGCCGCCAACACAACAACCTAAGCTCGCTCAGAGAGGAACTGTAGAAAATCATGCACTGTGCAGAGAATCACAGTGAAGCGTGGCTGAATCATTACTCTCAGACGCGTTTGGAGGAAATCAGAGCCTTTGCTCACGCAGAGAGCTGCCGAACCGACAACTAAATTCATCTCTAATGAATCCCCACCAGCAGCACTTTCACATCACAGCGGGCAAAGCGTGAACAGATCACAGTCACAGGAAAGCGTTGGTGTCTGGTCACCTCAGTGTTTTTCTCTAAAAGCCCTCTGTGCTTCACTTCATTCATTCAACTTAGCAAGCTAGCATACTAGCAACAGCACCTACTTGGTAGAGCATGTTAGCAACTTCTTTGGTTTAAAAAACAGTGTATTTGTATCATGAGCTTTGTAACTGACAGTAAAAAGTAACTCCATGTTGTCACCAGGTGGGGCAGGAAGTGAGCGTTGTTTGGTTGGCCCATGGCGGCGCTCTGGACGGGGGCGCACTCGGGTGAAATGTCATCGAAAAGGAGACAGAGCGAGGGATTTCTGCTGCGTAACGACTCAGGATTCTGTTCTCCACTTATTTATCTCAACGCTTGAGTTCACTAAGCATGTTGATGTTTAGGGTTAAAGAATCTTATTTTCATTCTGGGCCTGTTTTTTACCCCCCAGGACCTAAACTGGACCGGATACAGACGCTGACCAAGCGCTCCCTCAGTTCAGGGCCTTTTGTATAAACAAAGCTTCATCTTCTGCCTCAACACACACACACACACACACACAGGCATCTTCAGGTCGAACATGAGTCAATTTTGAATAATGAGCATTTATAATCAGGCACAGCCAACATGTCAAGATGTTTGTCCCTGCTGAGCCTAACTCACTTTGTCTTCCAGCCTGCTCACTCCTCGGTTTACCTTCAGGGAAAATGCTTCATCGCATCTGGAACAAAATCAATGCACTTTGATGCTTAAAGCAACCAGAGGGGAACGTGTAAACACACTTAGGCTTAAAGAGAATGACTATGTGTTGGTGGCATGTATTGCTTGATTGACCTTCGTCCGAGGCCGAGGTCCCCTCTTCCTCACCCTGAGAGCCTGTTTGTACTTCCTGACACCAAAGACCACAGTGAGTGACAGACAGTAAAGCTACACCATCAAACGACCCTGAGGGTGATGTCACACAGACACACAACCAGAAATCAGACTCAGCTGACGATAAGGCAAAGAAACAATAAACAAGTGGATCTCATTCTGGACTAATCTGTCCTACATGCTGAGCTTCTTCCTTTCAGCCAATCAGTTTTTAATGAAGCCAACAAGCAATTAAATCATAGTGAAATTGACAATGAGCCTTTTCACCGAATGAAGCACTGCACAGGTCTGTTTACACACACACACACACACACACACACACACACACACTTCATAGGTGAGAGTCAAACAGCCGTTAAGCTTTGCAGCTGGCTGACAGGTTTATTAGCTGCGATGCGCCTGCGTAGAGTCACAGGTGAGACGCTGTCAGCTTCATCTGTGTCCCTGGAAGGACGATGAAAATGGATAAAAATCACCTCGCCCACGATCTCAACTCAGTGTCACGACAGTTTGTTCTGTTCAGCGTGAAACAACTTAAATCTGCAGGTGAAATAAAAGACGACTGTGTGTGTGTGTGTGTGTGTGTGTGTGTGTGTGTGCGCGTTGCGGTTAACTCACCTTTGGGATGTTGCGCATTGGAACTTCGCTCGCTCGTTCAGCGTCCTGCCTCTGGGAAATATCCCGTCGGCGCAAACATCTTCTTCTCCCGTAAAAAGCTCCTTCTTCCCGCGCTTGTCATCCTCGTCCCTCCGGTGCGTGAAGCCTGCGGCGCGGAACCAAACCCCCCCCTGAGTCTCCGGTCTGTCCTCTGGATCCTCACGGTCTCTCGTTCTCACGCAGACTTGACTTACTCCCACGACCCATTCGGTCCATGTTGATCACGACTTCCATGCGGGCTTATGTTGAGGGGGGAGGGGGGGCGGAGGGGAGGCTGGGGGGGGCAAACGCAAACCGGCGCTCACCGCATTCAAACAAGAAAAACCTGGAGACGAAAAACAAGCGGCAGTGAAGTTCCTCCGTGGATTCTACTTCTTTCCTTCCTTCTTTCTCCAACGCGTCCGGGTTTCCCCACTCAGATCACACACACACATAAACACACACACACGCAGAGTGAGCGTGTCTCTCTTCTGTCTCCCCGCTGGACTTCCACTCTCCACCTGTTGTAGCCACTGAGCGGCTCCGTCTCCACAGCTGAGCGGCGCAGACGCGCGGCAGGCGGGCGGACTGCGGCGCGCCGCTGCAGCGCGCCTGTGCGCACTTGGAGACGCATCGAGCACAGAGAGACAGAGCGACAGAGAGAGATCACCAACCAACAATCAAACACACGGACAGGGTTCGACTGGAGGGAAATAGTTTCTGTCTCAAACATCAACACCTTGTTAGAATCAGCTGGAATCCGCTGGAGTGAAAACGAGTCAACGTGTTTGAAATGACGCAGAATGTAAAGGACTTACGGCCCAGAGCCTCTCTGGCGTTAGTTACTTTATTTACTACTTATATAGGCAGAATATTAGAGATTCACTTCATATTGAACCAATTGAGCAAACACACACTTCCGTCCATTTAAACGAGACTTTATCTGAAGAACCAGAGACAAAACATTAAAGTTAAAACAAACAGAGGAGGTGAAGAACTGATGGATGGAGCTGGTTGATCTTCAATGCTTACTTAATCTCTCTCTCTCTCTCTCTCTCTCTCTCTCTCTCTCTCTCTCACCATGATTTATAGGCCTGTTGATGCAGTAAATTCTTCCTAATAGTGTGTAATGCTGTTCAGTATCCTCTGACATGTTTACAGTCTGGAGCCAGACTCATTCCTTCTCTGTTTCCCTCTGCTGCGCTGTGTGTGTGTGTGTGTGTGTGTGTGTGTGTGTGTGT
The DNA here is from genome assembly GCF_046128005.1 of Genypterus blacodes. Lineage (NCBI taxonomy): Eukaryota > Metazoa > Chordata > Actinopteri > Ophidiiformes > Ophidiidae > Genypterus > Genypterus blacodes. Next base: position 30,349 of record NW_027467023.1, on the reverse strand, counting down.
GTGTGTGTGTGTGTGAGAGAGAGAGTTTATGTTGGGGAGCTTGTGCTTATACTGCAGGTGCAGTCACATTGAAATGTCACAGAGGACAGGTTTTGGGAATGGAGAGCATTTAATTAGACACTGTTGCCTGTGTGTGTGTGTGTGTGTGTGTGTGGTTTTGAAAGAAGGTGTGTTTGTGTTTGTTTTATTTTATTTTAAACCATCCTTGTTCTATTTTGGTTTCAGTTCTTGCTCATGCAGCATCGTGAAAATTATAGCAAAAAACTAAGGGAAACTAAATGTCTCCCCCTCTCTGCCCCCTTGGTACCTCTTGAGATATTTTAGATTAAAAACCATTTATGACTCCGTGGCTGTGGCCCTCTACGTTTCTTTGATGAGCTCTATAATTTACACTTATATAACATCCACAGGATAAGAAGGTCCCTGGAACTCTGAATGCATTTAGATTCATCACTTGTGAGCTAACACTCTCATCTTCTATGGGCTTTTTGGCGACATCATCCATCATGTCATACATCTGTGCATTAGTAGTGAAAGTATTTAACTCCTTCACTCAAAGCAGCACTACAGAAGTCTGAGAGGCCTCCAGCGTTCTCTTATCGTCATTTGTTTACATTTATATCACTGTCAGAAAACTGGTAACCCAGGCGACGGTGCTTCAATAAAAGGTGAACTCAAATGATACAGTTATAAGAGCTAATAATAATAATAATAATAATCATAATAAGCTTTATGACTCCACAGGCGAGGGAATTTATGGAAATATTGTAAATAATAAACATATTTAGTTTTGTTGAAGTTGAAGAGCCCCATGATGGGAAGTCTGCAGGGAGACAAAGAACCAATGCATGGAAAGTGATTTCCCATTGTGTGTGTGTGTGTGTGTGTGTGTGTGTTTAAATAAAAAGCCTAATGCTGTTTATCTCTCTTGCAGTGAGGCTCATCAAGTGTCTATGCTGGCGTGCATGTGGGGTGAAGAGTCACTCAAGACAGATGGACTGTATGAAGCTTAATTGACAACTAGTTGCAGCTGCCAGTGCGACGCCACACCGACCACCGCTGTGACACAACGACACGTCAGAGTAACAGCCCAGCAACACCGGAGAGGTCAATTACTTCAGTCCAGATCGATCATAAAACCGTCCATAACCTATAAACCTGGCACAGCGACTGGATGTAGTTGAGGAAACAACAGCAGTACACAAAGAAGCAGAAACTTGATTTACCCAAATATAGTCACAGTACCTCAGAGTCATGCTGCACTACATTTACTTTACAACTCCCTTATTTAAAGACTTCTGATTAAGGGTTCATCAGCAGTGTGCGCCACACACACACACACACACACACACACACACACACACACACACACACACACACACGCGCGCTCACATCAGCAGCAGCAGAAATTAATAGATGGTGACGGCACATAAGTGAGTAATGGAGTATTCCTGATTAACCCCGTGAGCTGCAGGTGGTTCCACCCTGCCACTCTTTATAGGAGGGCTCTGAAACAAAGGTTAAATAGCTTAAGTGTTATATAGAGCTCATCAAATGTAATGCTTTACACTGCAGACCAGAGCCTGTGCACCGTCTGAACGGCTGACAGGTGAACACTGGTATCTGAGTCTAAAAATAGCCCCGGGCTGATTCTTCGCCCATAAAAGGCGCTTTAACTGGGATTGATTGGAACGGACATTTAAACAACATCTCTGATGTGATGTGGGGAGCTGAAACAAAACAGGATGAGTCCACATGATGCTCGGCTGCTGAAGCTTCCTGATGACAGCACGGATGCCATCAATTTCAACAAAGGGAACATCTGTTGCAGGGGTTTAACGTTTCTTTGTTGTGCCTTGGGGGGAAATACAGACGGAGTCGTGGAGTTTAGAGGCGAGAACTCATTTCTGTTGTTCCTCAGCCGTTGCCTGATGTCGTTGAGGCACATTGTTGTCTCAGTGGTTAATAAAGTGAGTGCATATTGCTGAGTGGGCGTGAAGGCGGCGTTACTGCTGGGCTTGGAGATGGAACTTATTTTCACAAAGTATTTTGCCGTGGCAGCACATTGAGCCGTTTAGTCTCTTCACTCCCAGGACTCTAAAAACCCCTGACTCAAAATAAAAGTAAATTGAAAATACATAACTTGTAGGATTTGTTTTTATTAGCTCAAAATAGCCAAATCAAAACCAACTCCGACCTTAAAGGGACTCACTTTTACCTTTTTTCCCTGAGCAACGAGTTCTTTTGCACATGAAACCCTTGCAAGGATTTCGAATTAGACCCTAAAAGTCAAATAGTTACAATAACAACATCCCCTGTAATAAGTTATCCTAAAATGTTACACAGGTTTTGAGCTAAATAAGCAGTTTGTAAGATTGTAGACTGGGCAGAATTAACGCTCCTCCCTACTGAACATGATGGACAACAGAGGAAGTGCTGCCCCCTCTGGTAACTGCTGGAAGTTTACCTCCAAATTCAGATTCGCAGTCAATTTGCAGATACTATTCTATAAAGAGTTGAACATCGTAGCTTGAACGTCATCACCGTTTTGTTTGCGAAGTCGTGCCGTTTCTGGCGAGCCCTTAAAAAAACAATTGCCGTCGTGAAAATAGAACCCTGACATTTGGAGGATGTTTGTGAGACGACAGAGAAGGAAACATGCATTGTGTTGATTCTGCTGCAGTGATCCACCTCAGGGACTTTCAGGACTCAATTACACAGAAAATGACTTCTTACTAATTCTTCACACTGGTCTGATTTGTAAAATAAACAAAGCTGAGTTGTTTTTCCTGCAGTCGATGTTTGAGACATGAAAGTGTCATGAATTGTAATCCACCTTTCAGACTCAGCTGCATATGGTGCCTGATATAGGATTTATTTATCTCCTTTATGCAGGAATGTTTGGTTTTCCCTGCGGTATTAAATGCATCTTAAGTGTGTTTGAGTCTGTGTGTCCCCGCTTATGAACAACTGGCTGGCAGCTTGCGTCGGTTTGCACAGATGGAGCTGTTTTCATCAAGGTAAGAGGACACGAGAGAGGATCCACAGCAGGCGAACACTCAGCCGCCTCGCTCTGTGTGTGAAATCTAACATCCACACTTTCCCCGTCTGAACATCCAGTTGGCGAGTCCCCTCTGTCCTCCTTTCTCCTGCCGTCTCTCCCCCCTCCTCCTCCTGTCTATCTCTCCCTCACACTCGCTCTCTCTCCTTCCTCACGTCGCCTCGGGTTAAACCCACTTTAGATGAATGACTGAGGGTTGGAACGCCCCCCCTCTGAAACCCTAACTTTGGCCCCTAAACCAATGTTGGCCGTCTCGTAAGCTCTCAGAATATAATAAGTTGTGCTGTCGTGAAATTCCAAGCTCATTCTTTTTGGAAATTGATTTTGGTCCTGTCACTCCCGCTCCTACGCCGCCGCTATGTATAGAATGACTTTTTGGGAAGGCAGTGCTGATTATATAAGGCAGGGTTTCATAACCCCCCCTCTCCCTCTCTGAGTAGGAGTTATGTTATATTTTCTGCCGTGGCTCCTGGGGTTTCTTGAGGTTGACTCGGCCATCTCAGCTGTTTGGATCCCTATTACTCACATGCTGTCCGAGAGGCTCCCCAGTAATTAAAATTGATCGGGCTCTGTCCTCCCTGGCTGACAGCGCTACATGACCGCCAGACACACACTTTGTATCAGAGTAAGCAAAATGAGCCGAGAGGAGCAGAGGAAACATTTTGTGGCATCATCAGAAATGAACATCTTTAGGATAATGCATGAATTTTGACATGTGCTTGTTTTGGTCTCCAACCGAACTCAGTGTGAGTCTCAGTCCTGCAGGTGTTCCACTCTGTCATGTGATCAGAGTTGATTGCTTTCACCTGCTTTTCCAGTTTGCTCCCAGGAAGGATTTGCTTCCAGGTGAATCCAATTCATTCTAATCATACAGCTGAGTCTGAACCTGCAGGATCATGGACCCCTGGTCTTCTGCCTTAAATTGTGTGCATCAGTTCTGTTGTGAAGTCTGAACCATTCACACTGTGGTTGATAGAATGATTATGTAAGAGATGAGATGTGCAGTCTCTGTTCCTTCTGCCTTAAAGTGAAAACTAGTCCTCGTCCAGCCCAATGTTAAGAGAAACATCTTTTTCAACCCACCGGTTCTCCGTTATTCCCTGGCCTTTCTGGACCATAATACATCCATACGTTCAGGAAGTTCTCCTGCTTCTCACAGTCCGACCCGTTCTCAGATAGCAGGTACAGTTTGTGAGTCAGAGCCAGTTGTTCCACATGTGGTCTTCAGGCATCTTCTGCCTTCAGACTGACTCAGCTCTCTGTCTCTCTGCTTAATTGGCTGCACCTGTTGTCGAATAACATCATTATTGGACAACTTCAAAGGATTTGAGCTCCAGCTGTCACTCAACCTGCTTCTAACTTTTTCAATCTTTCAGAGAAGAAACCATCCAATATTTTTCAGACATTTCTTCAGCATTCAGAAAAACCTTTCAGCGTTTGCAATCACACGGTGTGTGTGTGTGTGTGTGTGTGTGTGTGTGTGTGTGTGTGTGTGTGTGTGTGTGACGGCATGATGCTTAGGTTAAAGAGAACACAGAGGTTTGATTATTTCCATTTTCTTTCTTGTGTGAGATAGTGGAGAGTTAAACCCTGAAGGTAATGATGCAAATAGAAACGCACCCAGTAAGACAAACCTGAACTCCTGTGTGGTGTGAGGCTAGAAAATGAGTGAGCAGGCGTTTAGTGGGGTTTGTTTTCACTCTGTGTGCACTGTGGTGTGGCTGGAAGAGAGTGGATTACCGACTGTGCTTTCAAACACTGAAGCGTTGCAAAGCTCGCAAAATACAAAAGCAAACAGCAACATGTAAATCTAAAGGGCGGTGCTGATGGACTAAACTCCCCTGGTGGAAGAAATGTCTGCAAATATTTGTACAAATCCTGCAGGATAATCCAAATCACACATTGTGTCATTTCCTGTCTCCTTTTCCTGCTCTCTAATCTTTCCCTGCAGCACCTGAAGACATACATTATATACATGCATATTTAAAACACTGTATATATGCTAATTTGCCTATATACTTCAGGCCAAAGATGAGTAAAGGGTCTGGCTGAGGATGCTGCAGCACCGTAGGTTTACACACTGCATCACTCTCCAGACCCTGCAGATCTTAAACAGATTGCCCTGAGAGAACACACTCACTCGTGTCCTGGCTAAATACATCCTGCTGCTGTTTTCTGTGTGAGCTGTACATCAGACCTGACCTGATAACACAGCAGCTCTCACTCCTCTGCACTGATCTGTCAAGGCCGTGGCAGTCGTGTCAAATCTTCCTCTCTACGTGAATAAAAGCGCAAACTGTCTCCAGAAGGCTCGGTTGATTTATTTTTGGAATTATTTTTTAATACGCAACGATGCTTTTCAAAGACCACCACTGAGACTGAGGTTGTGTTTGGGTGATTACACTGCGATGGACGGGGGGACATTAAGAGACGTTAATGTTCCTGAGTTAAAGACACAAGCAGCGTCCGGAGCTTTGAATGCTTTAAAGACAATGAAGGATGGTGAGCTCACTTAGCTGTTGTGTGTGTGTGTGTGTGTGTGTGTGTGTGTGTGTGTTATTTCTATCGTAAGCAAGCTTTTGTCAGCAGGACAAAGGCAGAACGCTGTGCATTCACATTTACATCTCTATCATCTGTCATTCTCTGCTGCAATCACAGTGATTGCCTATTGTTTGCTGTGAAAGCCTCAGTGGAAGGGAAACAAAAGGTTTTCTATATTTTAGCATAAGTGGAACTTGCATTTGTATAAGTGATTCATTTAATATATTAACAATAATCAGTAGCAAAAGTGCTGCACTCACAAGAAACAGCTTGGCGTGTATTCTCCTCCTGAATGCAGAGATGGGAGTGGAACTCTGGGGCCGTTTGGTTTCCACAAGACAGCGTCAACCAGACAGGACAGTGTAGTGAGCTGAGGATGATTGTGTCCTCGTCTCTGAGTCCGTCTTCAGTCCCAATGTTGTGTAGCACCAACTTAAGACCTCCACAACAAACTAATGCCTAATCTTGACACATCATCACATGATTTGCCTGTTTACATACCCAGCAGACACAGAGCAACATTAGCAACTCATCTGTATCATGTTTCTGCCTACCTGGAATATTTGAGCTCAGTTTTGGTCCCAATTAATTCAAAAATACTGTGAATTTCTCCCCCAGCTCCTCCTGAACTTTGTGTGTCGTTGTTTGTGCGTCCGGACTGACAAATTGTTCTTGGTGTGTGTTTGTTTCATCCACATTTGTTTTCTGTCCCCCTTCAGGGATGCTACACTATTGATCCATGTGGGTTTAATAGACAAAGCTGAATCTCTATTGTTTGTTGTCAAGACTCAAACGTTTGTTGTTTGATTGCCTGAGCTGAATCTTAAACTGTGGGAAAATAGGAATTTGATTAAATGAGAGCACAATCTGGAGGCCGTGTGCAAGTAAACGTCCATGAAAAAGAAGCCAAGTCAGTGTCAACAGACGATTTAAAGCAACAAGGTAACTAAAGAAACAAGAAGTGGAGCTCCTGTTTAATAAAATGTGATATTTGATCATTCATCTAATGCACAAGTGTGATAACTAACTGACTGAAGAGCCAGAGATGCTGCACAAAATAAACAAATTAAAGGAAAAAGGAAGAATCTGCAGTTTGAATAAATGTGGTTAATTAACGTTACAATGGCTCTTTGTGTTATTTAATCAAACGTATCACAGATTACACACCAGGTGCTTGAATACAAAAATAAAACCCCAGTAAGGATCAGCTTTCACACTGTTAACACCTCGCACAGCAATAATGTAGAAAATGACAGCAGAGGTACAAAGGCAATGTAGTAAACATCACAGCAGCGACAATAAGAATCAAACCGATCACAGCCAAGGCAGAGAAGATGGCAACGGAAAAGAAGAGAGGTGAGAACATTATTAAAAACGTGGGCAACTGAGGGAAAACGCTTTGAAGACGTAACCAGAGTCAGACTCAGCTCCATGGAAAAAGGAGCCACTGGTTCTTGGCAACTTAACACGTTTTAGCACAAATCAAAGTATGGAGACCTAGACTATGGTGTGTACACATGGAGACTGTACCAAGATCTCATTCTGCAATTACAGAACATGTTTAGTCCAGGAGAGGCAGACTCCTGCTGATTCTGTGTCCGTACACACACTGACTCACAGTTAGGACAAAGACAACAAGCAGCAGCAGCAGCAGGTTAGAGGCGGATCTCCTCTACTTGCAAACCATTTCTACACAGAATCCTTGGACGTTAAGATGTAAACACAAAATCATCTTCGCAATTATCTATGTAAACCGTCTCGTTTACAAACTAAATTCAAAATCACCCCTGGAAGGCGATTGAGCGTGTGCCAACGTCTGCGTCCTTGTGAGAGAAGTGGCTGGCAGCAGAACGCTCTCACTGGTGGCTCAGATCTCTGCTCCGCTCAGCTTTTGTGTGGGTTGTTTCTCATCAGCACACTTCACTGCATCAGCATTCAGCCAATTCATAACGGCCCAAGGCTGGACCACCGGGGCAATCATCCCAGAATGCACCAGTCAATGTTTTCACTCTCCTGCAGTCTGTGCCCCGTATAAGTTTGGGGGTTTGGAGGTAACGTTCAGATGTGTGACAGGCCTTTGGAAGCAGGCTGTGGTCTGAAACTGTGCTGGCAACACCTCACACACACACACACACACACACACACACACACACACACACACACACACACACACGCACACACACACACGTGGTCAGCCAGAGAAACAACCAAACAAACAACAATGAACGGAAATGACTTCAACAAATCCTGGTGGCAGTGCCAGAGAGAACAAAGATTGAAGTTGGCGTAGAGTTTGCATAAATTACACAGCCTGATGAACCTTGTGGCAGAGCTGAGTCTGTTAAACGCTGCTCTACTTTGGGTTTGGCGGAAGTTTGCCGCATCCTGGGATGCTGCAAGAACTGAATAATTGCTGATAATTGAGTGCAGGAGGAAGAGAAAGTGATCCAGAGAGAGTTAGAGATGAGCATCACACAGCCACAGTCCGTCTTAACTGTGGAATGAGAACAGACAGGACTGTGCTGTCCACTTCCTGTGACAGCACAGGAAGTGGACTGAAGGGTCTAAGGGTTCTGGACTTGGGGTTCACGCTTATTCCCTATGCGAGCCCAAACCCGAGGGAGGCCTGTGGATGCAGAGTGCTGCCTTTGTTGTTCCTGTACGGTTTGTAAACACCTGGTCTTGATATAAAATAAAACAGCATGAGAAGAGAGAGAGAGAGAGAGAAATAAGGGGAGCAATAACTTGGCATCACTCCTGTTGCTACGACGACTGTTCCCTTGAGATGCAGATTGGTGTAAGTTTGTGTGTGTGTGTGTGTGTGTGTGTGTGTGTGTGAGAGGATGTGTCTCCATGTATGCTCTGAGCGTTCGATTTGATGACACAGGGAATAGATGTGTGAGCCGCTGGACCCCCGGGGTCTGGTGGAGAGCCAGGTGCGGCACTCAGGGTGAGAGGGAGGACAAACAGATGAGATGCATGAGGGGGTAAAGCCTCATTTTTGGATGCAAAGCTGCCGCAGGAAGTCCTGGAGCCACTCAGCGAGGCCAAACACAGATGACACAGACGGAGAGTGTTGACAGGGCCGCTCACATTGAGATGAAGGTGTGAGAATAAGAGTAGGAGTCTCTCCGTCTCTCTTTTCAAAAGCAGAGATCCCAGGCTCTGAGGCTTTGTCTAACTTGTCACCTTCCTCACAAAGAAGCAACAGGAATTGATTTTTGTGGCTGTCCACTTCTCACCTTCCCTTCTCCGCCTCTATTCGGCTCAGAGGAGGATGGATCACATTTGTCACCTTCTGTCAGAGGCCACAAAACCCTGCAGCCTCTAAAACAAATGAGGCTGCAATTTATCTACAAACAGACAATTTTGTGTAATCTATGTGTTTGCTTTTCATTTGGACCGTCTGGCCACAAAACCTTTAGATGAGAAATGGAGGGATTGAGCTTGAATGACACAAAGAGGCTCTGAGCAATTTTCAAAACTAAAATCGCCTCTAAATTGTTTTTCTGTTTCTTTCTGCATGTAAAGGTTTCCTGTGAGAACAAGGTGAGAGTAGGGGGGTCGGAGGTCAACAGGTGGACTAACATCAACAGCTCAGAACTTATCAATCCACCCTTTTGTGTAACTGTAACCTCTATAAATACATTTTATTGGACATTTTACCTTTGCAAACCTCTAAGAAACAGTAGATATTCAGGTGTGCAGGTTCATGTCAATCATCCGGGCTCATTCTGAGGTCGTGTTCTTCTTTATTTGCTCACCTTGTTCACGAGGAATCAACAGACGCTTTAACACTTTAGGAAATAAACTTTAAGCAAATCAAAACCAAGACGTGAATCAATTTGTTCAAGGCGCCAAAACTCCTTCCCTCACTCCCTCTTGCATCAATGCCACACATGCACAGAGCAGCTGTCTGTCCCTGCTGAGGTGAGCGTTCGTCTGTCCGTCCGTCTGTCTGCCGTACGCTACAAATACTCATGCGAGCACCCGTTTGCTTTTGGGATATTCTCAGGCCGTATCGACAAAGGCTCAGTTGTGTTTGCACAGGCGGATCAAGAACAGGAGGACAAATCACAGACAGGTTACTGTGGAATTATTCTTTTGAAAATTGCAATGACCCGTTTGTTTTGAATGTGAAAGCGGCGCTTGTGCCGTTCCTGCCAAAAATGATTTTCCTAAATGACGCTGCAATGGGTTTGTGAAAGCCTCATGCACACGGCTAAGCCCCGTCTACCAAGCCAAAGCTCCTCTGCCAGGGTGCCGCTACAAATTCTGGTCCATTTGAAGCTGCAATATTCCGAGCCTGTCGGAGAGCAGCGAGGTATCTCTCTAACAAACACGCAGCCTCATGTGTGGAGGTGCCTCAGGCCGGAACATGTTCACCTACTCAACTACAGGAACTTCTTCTCCAGGTCTCACTTGAATAAAATGTCAGCGTGAATTCTAATGTGATGAAATGAAACCCAAACTGAAATGAGTCTACATTTCCATCTCTAACATCCTGGGCTCACATATTGCACCTTTCCTTCTTCCTCTGTGAGATGTTGGTAGAAATGTAACGTCAGCTCGTGAGGCTGGACCTAAGTGGGCTTCTTTAGCAGGACTGAAAGCTTTACAGAGTTGGAATCCCTCATTATTTCCCAGAAGAAGATCGGACAGCTTCAGAGCGATAATTATGGCGACATGAAGAAGACACGTTCAGACTGGAGAGAGATTATTCTGCCCTCATTGTGTAATGAACACACAGACAGCTGAAGGAGCTCTCATCTCAGCTCAACCTGATGGGGCACAAAGCTTTCATTTGAATTAATTTGTAAACTTCACATGACCTTGAAGTTCCCTGAACGCAGCACCGGAGCTGAGGGAACACAAACACATAAACTCCTTCAGCATATTTTGTCTCAAAACTGCAGCTAATGAACTAAAGCCTGAAAGAGTGACATCCTCACAACAACAACAACAACAAGCTCATTGAAATCAAATGCAACTAAATTATTTACCCTCAATTATTTACTCTGGGCCACATTAACAGTCTGAGTGCAGTGTTGCAGTAAACTTGTGTTATAATAAATAACTAATAAAATAATAACAAACCACCAGGTGCTACAAAACCAAAACTCCAAAAATGTGTTTGTGCTCATTTCCATTTCCTTCCTTTCTTCTATGACCTTCAAGGAAAAAAGCTGCAAAATAAAACAGAGCAATGACACGACGTCAGAAAATATAAGCCTGATATAAAAGAGAATAAACAGAGAAACAAATGTCATTCACACAAACAACTTCCTCCCTACAGCTAAGCCTAGCACACTAACTGTGACTGACAGCAGGGTCCTCCGTTGTTATGGATACAAAAGCGGCGTTCAAAAGGCACATACAGGTCCATACTCATGAAATAAGCCTGTCTGTGATTCTAGATCCAGTTTATCAAACTAAAAGCCAAATTGTCAAAATATACCGAACTTAGTTGGAAAGACTCCAGGTCTTTATTTGGGTTCGTTTCACGCTTCGCTGGAACATTCTGACAAGCCGCTGAGCTGCTGGGATTGTAGCTGTAAGAGCAGCGTGGTCAACACACACACACAGGCACACACACACCCAGCTGTCTCCAGTGCAGCTTGTTCCGGGCCTCAGGTGGCCCGTGGTAATTAGCCTTATCAACCCCTCCATAGGTATCAGAGTGGAAGGTTATCAGGAGGAGGATCTAATTACAATGCAAATAGAGCTAAGTTGAGCCGGGAGATTCCCCTCATGTCTCATTCTCTCTCCCTCTCGCTTCAGGTGAAAGACCAGAGAAATCCAATTATTAACTCAAACTGCATTGATTGTGTCCTGCTGTAATTGGGTATTAAGCCCAGCTTGAGGGGAAACAGGCAGTGGACTGAGTCCACCACCAAAACCATGTTTCCTTTCTAAGGACGCTAGATATTACCTTTGGCTGACAACACATCAGGCTCTGTCATCCAATCAGACGTGTTGTATTCTCAGATGATTTCCTCCATCTTGACATTTACGCTTTGAAGAGGTCCGGCCAATACTTCTGCCACCTTCAGTCGTTAGAGTCCAATCAAGCCGGACCTGTGTGAACAATTACTCCCTTGCTCACGTCGTACATGTGGAAGGAGACGCTCTGACACGCTAAGTGACACACACACACACACACACACACACACACACACACACACACACACACACACTCATTCCTGGGTCGTATCCACACATAATAAGCCACGTGTTGACAACCTACATCAAACACACCACACAAAACGGAGATCAAACACACATGGAAATGAAAACACTCGGCCACACGTGTGCTGGATAAGGTTCATCATGTGTATCACCTGCTGTGTGTGTGTGTATGAGTGTGTGGCCACTGTAGCACACAACTTCAACCCGACATCAAACTCAGCATCACAAACTAAAACCACATTAGCTTGATAAGCGCTGTGGACGCTTTAGCTGTCGGCGACGCAGCTCGGCAGCTAGCTAACAACGTGTTAGCCAGTACAGCAGCTTCCAAACATACAGACTGTGTCGTTCTGTAAACATCTAGAGCTACACCGACACTCTGCCCGTCCACATTCATGACTTGTGGCAGACTCAGTCGGCGTGAACTTGTATTTTCCTAAGCTATTGTTTCTGTGGTCTGAGTCATGTTAGTCAGCGAGCCGTGCTTCTCTTTAAAGGCGACCTCCCCTCCACACTTTGTTCCAGTACTTCATGCGTTACACCCACACACTCTTTTCAGCATATGCAAATGTAAGATGTCCTATATTTGTGGAAGCGTGGCTCTGGCACCGCCTCATTAAGTGAACTGAGTGGCTCCATGATTGCACCTGCATGTGTGAGTGCTGTGACTCTGTGAGTGCTGTGACTCTGTGGGCGCTGACGGAGCTCTGACTGACTCTACTTTTGTGTGTTTCCTTCCCCTCCAGCCTCCTCAGCGCGTCTCAAACACGCAGGGAAAGGTGAACTCGGCTCTTAGACTTCTACTTTTGTGTGGGTTGTGCGTTTGTGTGCAGGATCCTCACTGCAGCTCCAACACCAGACTGCAAATCTGATTTACTGCGTTTACTTTCATATCAACGGAACCGTTTTCTGTTTTATTTCTTACTTTAATGAACCGGAATCAACGCCAGCCAAACTGTGTTACTGTGGAGAGCTGCTTGACTGACTTTATAGACTCACCAACAACCTTTTCTCCATCTTCCCTGCACATCCCGACCGTATCGCCTGTGCCACCGCCGCCGTCGCCGCTGCTGCTGCCCTCTCTCTCACTTCCCTGAGATCCAACACGCTCTGCTGGCTTCCTGCCCTCCTTCCTTCCTTCCTTCCTTCCTTCCTTCCTTCCTTCCTTCCTTCCTTCCCTCTGCTGACTCACTGAGCTTAACTCGGCGTGACCCTGGACCTGCTGCACATCATACATGGATCTTGTAATTACACACACACACACACACACACACACAGACAAACAACAGAAGCCGTTTTGTCAGCAGTGTTTCTTAGATAACGTCCAAACCGGGTTCTCCTCGTCTCATCTGGCCCGGTGGGTTTGTGTTGTTGCTGTGTAATTACTGCAGACGGGTACAGTGCTGCTTAAAGCGTGTAATCTAGCACCTTGGGAGAAGAGAGCCTCTCAAAGGACACCATCACCATGGAAATGACCGCGCTGAAAATAACAAATCAGCACAGCGCCGTAATTACAGGGGGAGGAGAGAGAGAGAACATTTACTGAATAATTTCTTTGTGTTTTCTTCTTTGGAATGTGCTGTGAGCCATGAAAGAAGATAAGATGGATCTGGTTCTGGTATTGATGGTTCTCTGACTCTTACACAGGTTAACCCTCATTGATCATGAAGGATGGGGGGGGGGGGGGTGATAGAGAAGCTATTGAAGCTTCAAGCTACTCCTGATTTAAGTAGCAGTACAAAGCTGTGAGCCAGGCTGCTTTCTTCATCCAGCTGTAAGCTACACTACAAGCTACTGTGACTGCATTTACAGAGCTTCAATGGGCTGTAGCGTTTTATAATGTTGTGCTTTTACTCTCAAAGAATATAACCAGAAATAAGGTTTAAAGTCCTATGAAATACTTTATTTCTGGCTGTCTTATATTTATATATTAGTTTTCAGACACATTCCTCCTTTACACACATCAGTGCTCACCTTTGCCCAGGTGCATTGATTACACACTGAGTCACAGTTACTCAGGTTAAACCAATTCATGCTTAACAACTGTTTGGTGTTATAAAGGTCGACACATTCACTGTGTTGTCCTGTTTTATTCCAACTTCATGGGCACCAGTGTGTGATTAGTAGCCTTTGCCAAGCTACGCAGCTACTTGTGGGAAAATCTGTGAAGATACTGGAAAAGCTCCATTGATCTAAAATTGGATGATCTGTAGTACATTACATTACATTACGATCATTTGGCAGACGCTTTTTATCCAAAGCGACTTACATTACATTACCACCCTTTGCACAGGGGGGAGCAATTGTGGGTTCGGTGCCTTGCTCAGGGGAACCTCAGCAGGGGCCCAAACCGGCAACCCTCCGGTTCCCAAGCGGAAGCTCTACCCACTGAGCCACTGCCTCCCCAGTTAGTAACTGTCAAGCTACTTGTAGCCCGCTAATCCCCAACACATGTTATCATAAACATAATGAGTATAAATGTAGCTCTTGTTGTCTGTTAGCTAAATCAAACAGCTGGACCAAGCTAAGCTGTCATGTTCACCTGAGTTGTGACTTCCAGACTGAATCTAACAACCAACACAAACATGCTGACAGACACATGATTGAATGATGTAATGCATATTTAAGAGCAGGTTTGGACAGCAGACAAACTGCTGCAGCTCCGAGAGCCGCTAACACACCGCGGCCACGCTAAATGAGCTAAATCTGTCTTTCCTGTTGTAGCGTTCCATCAAAGTGAGATGTTCTCACCCTGAAGCTTTGCTGTGTGATAAAATCAAGATTTCATCAAGATGATGAAGAGTGCAGGAGTGAAGAAAATCCCGTGTGTGGCTGAGATGAATGGAAGCTTCTGATCTGATAGGGATCTGATCCTAATTTAAAGGAAGTAAAACTGAAATGCAGCTCCAATCTGCTGCGGACATCAGGTTAATGGATTTACCCCGAGGTGGAGAGGAGATGGAGAGAGGGAGAGGAGATAGCAAGAGTAAGAAAAGAGCAGCTGAGTGAGGTCACGTCCCATTGCTAGCAGGCTTTTACTGCCTGGTCTGAAGAGGGGACGGATGAACGCTGCAGCCTGTGGGCCTGAACGCTGCATTTATCTACGTCTGCACACAGGCAGAGAGTATCTATGCACCAGGAGAACCAGGAGAACCAGGAGAACCGTCCACATCACTGCTCAGATGCACACAATGCGTACATTCAGACTCATGCATGCATGGAGGGACAGGTTTGTGTGTAAAGAGGTCGCAGACAAAATCAGCAACATGTCTGGAATGAAAAGAAAGACAAACTGATGTAATTCACTTTGGTATCTTACAGCCTCTCTGCTTTTCTCCCTACACGTTCCTTCATTTCATGGCTCTCATTATGGCATTCTTGTTATCTGGGCAGACTGAAGGTGTTGGAATTCTCTGTGTGCTCACTGAACCGTGTGCAGACGACTTCTATATTAATGGAACAGACTGAGCCTGAGGAAGAATGAGGATCGTCTGGAGGCTCAGGACAGAAAGAGAGAAGGTAGAGAAGTTAGAGAGAGGATCTATGCTTTTGTTGGCAAAGTTAATTTGTATGGTGAATATGAGAGAGATGGAAGGATTTATAATTAAAAACCAAAGATGCAGAGACACAATCAGAGACGCTCCGTGTCTGATTAGCTCTGGTTCAATCTAAATGACCTAAGAAAGAAAGAAAGCAATTAGCTGAGGCTGCAAGAAGGACATGAAGCGTCTCACACACACACACACACACACACACACATGCTCGTCTGGAGCAAAACACACTTTTTACAGAGTTGTATTTAAGCTGAACTTCTTACTGCATTTTGTTAATTGGGTCTTGTTGACGTCCGATCCTGCCTGACCTCTGACCTCCTGACCTTTAACCTCTCCAATTTCTCCTGTCTTTCCCTTGTGGGACAGAGGTGGGTCAGATTGTTCCCTCAGTTAATTAGACTCTCTCTAACCCTCCCTCATCTTGCATTTCTGATCAGCTGAGGTGCAGCAGGTTTCATCTGTGCAGGAGCTGCTGGTCGCTTTACACAAAGGGTTCATGTCTCTCTCTGTCTCTCTCTCTGTCTCTGTTTCTGCATGCTATGTCTCTGTATGTCTTTGTCTCTCTCTGTCTCTGTCTCTGTCTGTCTCTGTCCATCCTCTCTTTTTGATGACAGCCTCTGCAGAAGGTGTTCATGTATTTTTCACACGTTTGTCCCAAGAGTAAGCCAACATGTTAGCAGCATGCATAAACATGGAGATGAGCCCAAACAGGGAGGAGGACTGAGCAGATGTGGTGCGATGAAGAACAATGGAGAGCTGCTTCACCTCTTCAACCATCCAGCTGCGTCAGGGAGAGAAACCCCGCAGGCTCTCCGCAGGAAGTGTAAAGATTTATGACGGCTCCAGATCAAATCCTCATCCACTCCTCAGACGCTGAAATCTGAGAGCCGTAACATCAGGGAAATAATCAATCAGGTCTAATGATCGTTTAGTCATTGATCTGTGCCGTCATCTTCAGTCTGTGCTGAAGTTCAGTGTTTGATAAAGGCGTCATGTTCTGTCTGCTGCATCATTTAGCTTCTTTAGTTGTTGATCTGAGGAACACGGTGCTGCAGCTTCAGGCGACTCTCCGACCTGAAGAACCCACAAAACACTCAATCTATGTTCCGTCAAACATCTGAGCGTTGGCCTTCATTCCTCTCCTCTGATGGCACAGCTCACCTGCTCCAGACGCAGAGGGATACGATCAAATGAAGGCTGTCACATCACAGCCAGATGGACATGTGGTTCAGTGCTCCGTCTGAACCTCCGGCCTGTGCAGATATGTGGAATCAAAGTGATCCATGTCTCCTCCTGTGAGACATCATGAAGGACCTTCTCTCATATCAAAGCTCTGCTGGCTCACAAAAGCTCAGCCGGTGTTGGTGGTAAATAATTGAACCACCAAAGCAGAGAAGGAGAAGAAGAGATAAAGCTGGAGTGTAAGGGGAACGTTCCCTCTGTGGTTCATATAAAAGATACACACATTTACAGCAGGAGGAAGCAGTCAAAGAGAGCAGAAGCTGTCTGCCAGACCCTCTCTGCACTCCTGTGTGTGTGTGTGTGTGTGTGTGTGTGTGTGTGTGTGTTCTCTAACATGGTTACGCTGATGCAGATGATGAGCTGCATGTAACCTGAGCCAAAGCATTTAGGAAACATCTCCTCCTGGTCTGAGGAGCACTTAGATCTGACGTCCGTCCGTCTGTCTGTCCGTCTGTCCGTCCGTCCGTCTGTCCGCAGCGTCTTTAACTCCACACCGCCGAGGCTCATTCCAAACGGCGGGCGGGGAATCATTGTGTCACCGTAACATTACACAATAATAGACCATTAGGTGTGAGTGTGTGTGTGTGTGTGTGTGTGTGTGTGGGTCTGTGTGTGTTTCTCTGCCCCCCACTGCACCAATCATATGGCCCCATTTGTCGTCATTTCTCTAAATCTGGAACAGGAAGGCACAAACGTACACAGGCACCAGATACTCTGCTCCCAGTCTCATCATTACATTACGATCATTTGGCAGACGCTTTTATCCAAAGCGACTTACATTACATTACCACCCTTCGCAGAGGGGGGTTCAGGGTTCGGTGCCTTGCCTTGCTCAGGGGCACCTCGGTAGGGGCTCAAACCGGCGACCCTCCCAAGCGGAAGCACTACCCACTGAGCCACTGCCTCCGCATGCCTCATCATAACACGTCTCAGGGTCAGAACCCCCCCCCCCCCCCCCCCACACACACACACACACACACACACACGCACACACACACACACACACACACACACACACACACACACACAGGCTTTGATTGGATTGGAAAATGCTATAATGTTATGTATTCACTGTGGTGAGGTCGCCCTTTGGGATCCCACAGTCTGTCAGGGAGTTTAACGGGTTCGGTCCCAGCAGATGAAGAGTATCAACATTTATTCTCTGCAAGGTTAAACTCAGATCCCTCAAAGGAAAAGTCCTTATTTGTGTGAGGATTCAGCCTATTTAATCAATCAAACTAAACAGTGAACTGATTTAATTAAATATTGATGTGTGGCATTTAGCAGAGAGAATACTGATTCATATTAGCTTTCATGAAGGATTCATAAAGGTCTGCTCTGTCTGATCCCTCAGGTCTGTCTCATCTCTCAGGTCTTCTGCTGCTTGTTGATTCAACTCACTAATAATACAGTTAGTCTTCTTCACTTGTCCACATTGGGCTCAAACCCTTGTGAGGCCAAATTATTTGCGAACATCTTCACATCTAAAATGGCGATCAAGATAACGTGAAAATGGATTGAGAAGTGAGCAGAAAGTCAAGCTGGAGGGCCTGGAACAGCTGGAGGACCTGGTACAGCTGGAGGACCTGGTCTGTGGGAGAAGAACAGGAAGAAGCAAGAACACCATTGATGGAAGAGGAGAGGAGGAGGAGGAGGTTCAGGAGTGACGAGCCAAGTCACCATGTTAGATTCCTGTCTCTTTATTCTTGTGTGACTCTGATCCAAAACAGACCTGACAACTTCTCCCTCCATGTGCCTCTACACTGCTGAGGCCTAACAAATGTCGAGTTGAAAAGCCCAATATGGGTCTACACCCCCCTCCCCCCCTCCCCCGCCTGTGCCAGTGTTCGTCACAGAGATCCAAACAGCTGAACGAGAGCGTGATGGAGGATGAAAGTCTCCGTGTGAACAATTGGAAAGCCATTAAAGAGGCTTTGTGAGCTTCACTCACACTTTGTTTGCAAGTTGAAAGTATTGCCAAATGTATTTTAGATGGAAAGTGGAATGTGTTCAGAGCCCCGTCGAGAACCTGGGGAAGTACAATACCTGTGTGTGTGTGTGTGTGTGTGTGTGTGTGTGTGTGTGTGTGTGTGGGAGAAAGGTGAGCTTTTATTAGACGTCATCTCAGCGCGGTGGAAGACAGATGTTGTTTGGTGTTTTCGTCCCCCCTGGGTTATAGATTTCGAGAAACGAGTTTGTGACATTTCAGAGCAGAATCAGGCGCCTGGACGACAACAACAACAACAACAACACGGTCAAATAACTTATGGCTGGGTTTCAAAGGTGAGAGAAAGATGGTGGCGATAGAGTGTGGAGGAATGTGAACACGGTGGCACTTTGTGTGTCCATCATGACTTACAGCTCAGCTCCACTCCGTGTTCCTGCCTCGGCTGCCATCTGGACCCTCTGAGAGCAACACTCTGCTGACAAACGCTGGTATTTTGGGCTTCGCAAATGTACCACCAGGTTGGTCTCTGTGTGTGTGTGTGTGTGTGTGGGAGGGGGAAGCGTGGGTTCAGAGGGAACACACTCTTCAAAAAGGGTTCCTATGAAGAGTTCAATCACCGCAACGCAGAAAGAGCGTGTATCCTCAGGTAACATCAGGTCTGCCAGATCGGGTCAAACCTGGTCTGAAGGGATTGAGACCCATTCAGAGTAGAGCTTCAGGTCAGACTCAGAGGGGTCCAGGATTGGTTCGGAACTAGACCATGAGCCGGTCATACTGCTGATAGTGGGGCTCTGGTCTCCAGGGACCCTTTGGACCCTCTGCACCCTCGTATCGACAATGTATGAACTACACAAGAACTGAAGCGACTGTCCATTTAAACGGGTCCCTACTTGACTTCCTGCTGCTGATGGCTCTTTGCCCACATCGTATCGGCCAGTTCAACAAACCAAGACACCAAATTGGCACAAGATGGTTTGGCTGGATGATTTATTCTGTTGTTATTTATACAGACATAAACTGGATAGCTGTTTTGCTCGGCCTATATAAAGACATTGTCCGTGTATCTGTAGATGAAGTTTTGCAACAGTGACTCGATCCAGCAAACAAACACATGATTCAGAGACTAAATTGTGTTTAGGAGAGACGGCTCGTTGTGTTGACCTTTATCAGACGCAGCTGAATTCTCCCAGTGACTGCTCTCATTTCACAGAACGACTTGTGTTCCCTCTGTGATCGGGGCAGTAAATCTTCCTCCAGTGAAGTGGGTCGGCTCTTTGTCGGGTGTTTCATCTTCCCTTCTCATCTCAATATGTTATTCCACTGCACGACCGCCACTCCTCAGAAGTTTGCAGCACAGCGGTGATGTTGTGTAGATATACTGAGGACGCTGTCTCCCTGTCGTCTCCTTCACCTGCTCCCTCTCTCTGTCTCCTCTCTGCTTATCAGACAAATTCCTCCCCTTTCAACTCGTGGAGATGAATTTGCAAAACTCTCTTTTAGCTCCTCCACTTCCTCCCCTATTCTCTCTCATCCCCCCAGGGGGCCTGACAGATATAGGGAAACAATATTCATCCATAGACAATGAACCAAAAACTTGTCTCCATGGTTACCGGGTGTGCAATAGATGCTGCACTATGGCTGGCTGGTGTCTAATCTCTGAGCTCCCTTAATGATCTGTCTCTCTCTCTCCTGCTCTCTCTCTCTCTCTCCACTGCAGGGTGTACTGATAGGGTTGGCCGGTGAAGTGCATTATGGGAGACGCGGCGGTATCGATTAGGACCGGCCCTTCTACAGCGCACCCATGCGTATCAGCCGCACGATGACTTATTACCTGGTGGTGATGGACTTTGATGAAGGGAGCGTGCCTGTAAAAAGGATCAGGGATGCTAAATGAGCTCCTATTCCTGCCTCTCTGCAATCACACACACACACACACACACACACACACACACACACACACACACACACACACACACACACACACACACACAGCGCTCTCTGTAAGTGGTTATTAGTCTTCCTACAGAGAACACAACATACAGAAGCATTATATGTCAGTGCACCTATTATGTTTGCGGCGTCGGAGGGGAGGAGGATGAACTCTGCCTCTGTAAACAGAACATGGAGGATAAAAGCCAGAGGGCATCATGGGGGATCATGGAGGATCTCTTAAGCTGCTCCACGCCGCAGAAAAGGCAGCGTGAGACTCTTCAAAGAACCACAAAGGTGCTCAGGAGGGAACAGGAGGGCAGGAGGAGCCATGTTAGTGAAAGAGAGACGAGGGAGAGAGTTTAGAGGCGACATCATCAGGAGGAGGAGGAAGGAAACACTTCAGTAACATCCGGGAGAAGTGGACAAGCTTTTTTATTTGAGAATTTAGATATAGATAGATTAAATTATTAAATTAAATTAAAAAATATATTTTTATTTTAATTTTCATCATTTTAGTTCGTATTTTTATTAAACTCATAAAAGTCATATTAGTTATATTTCTATATTTTTTTATCCTAAACATAAACAAGATAATTATTAAATAATATTTTTCTTCTTAGAACAAAATTCTATTTCTATCTAAATGTCAGTTTCATTCATCTGGCACAGTGGTGCTGTGATCGTTGTTTCAAAGGCCTCACACGCGTGCCGAGTACAAAAACTCCCTCATCATCAGACGACAGGCGTGTGTGTGAGCCGGGGGGGAACGAGCCTGTGAGCCGCAGCAGCAGCAGCAGCAGATGTTCCAGATGTTCCAGACGCACAGATGTCTCTTTTATCTCCGACCACACAATGTTGTCACTCGTCATACAAAGCTGACAGCTCAAATTAGATCATAACTTCAGAATGAATGAAGACAAAAAGCTCTTCTCCTTCATTTACTGCACCGTAAAATGAATCCGCCGGTCCAAAGTGTGTGTGAGGAGCGGAGCAGAGTCGGCCCACACACACAGAGGAAGTCAGATTGCTGTAATGTGTCATCGTTAAGGTCACATTGTTGTAATTCGTCGCCCGGAGCCTTCAGTCATCCACTCTGGTGTTCCTCCTGATGAGGAGATGTTTAACACATCCAAATGATGCAAATCTGCATCATTTGCATCACATTCTGGAATATAAATGTCGTTTTTGTATCGTTTCCATGTTGAGGACCTTTGCGGTGTGAGATCCGGTCCGGCCTGAGCCAGAATCCGTCACTGGGTTTACATCTCCATCCTCTTATCTGAAGAACCACTCAGGCTTCTGTTTCTGATCCATGAAAGGTGAAGAAGAGAACGCTGTATGTCACACAGATGACGCCAGGCGGGCAGGCAGACAGACAGACAGACGGGCAGACAGACAGACAGCCAGGGAGCCAGGGAGCCAGGGAGCCAATCAAGCCATTTACAGCCGAGAAGAGACGCGTCGCCGTCACCGGGCTGTTTTTGGCACAGGGACGTCAGCACAGACACCAGGCTGAGGCTTAATGGAGGACTGGTGTGGACACACACACACACACACACACACACACACACACACACACACACACACACACACACACACACACACACAGCTTTGGGTGATATTTCAGAAGCTGGGATTTGCTTTCTCACCTCACATGGCAGCTTCTCCGCTCACACTGAGACATTTAGAGTTTGTCTCTCTCCTGTTTGCTCCTTTGGTTTCCTGTTCCACAGCCAAGCAGCACAACACAACCTTGGGATTTGTGCTCAGACTGTAATAGGACATGATCAGTTATCTGTGGTTTGTAGCGGTGCAGTTTGTTATAAGTGAAGGTTGTGTGTTCTTTTCTCCTGTGTGTCCTCTGAGCAGCGGTACTTGACCCTGGCTTTCATCTCTGTACGAGCAGACAGAGAGGCGTTCTGCTTTCATATCTTTCTAATTTGCCCGCACGTATTAACATTCATGGTGTGAACACTGGAGGCGTGGCTCAGGATGCAGAGCTCCCAGCCTGCAGAAGAAGAAGTAGCTGTTAGCTGATAAGGCTGAGATGAGTTTCAGCTCCTGAGCGTTCAGCCGCCTGTGTCAGGGTCCAATTTAAGCTTCCTCACCTTCACCAGAGGAAGAAGAGTCTCACGCTCCCACAGCTTCCACTTTCTCCTACCACAATCCCTTTATCAGAGGAAAGATAATAAGGAGTACAAACACAACAGACAGCCGACTGCAGATTCATTCAGAATTCAATATCTGAGCTTCCATGTGGACTAATAAGGGAGCAGTTGTTCTCTAAGTGCATAACAAACGGCGGAGCGCAGAGAATGACTTCCCTGAAATTGATTATGAGCGCAGCAGCAAGCAGCATGGAAATGATTTCCCCGGCTAAGGAGCGGCAGACAGGCGTGTGTGTGTGTGGACATTGTTAGCGCGGGTGTGAGATGTTTGGTGTGTGAGACAGGATGTGGGGCCATCTGCAGCGATGACTGGTGTTTACATGGCAGAGGGTGGAGACAGACAGCTCCGAGGTAAACACAGACAGTCAGCCATAAGACAGAGCAGTCAGCATCGAGTCCCACCGCCGCCGCCGCCAAGCTCGGCTGACACGGACCTGCAGGACCTGAAGACCTGAAGACCTGAAGACCTGGATGTGACTACAGGAGAGACGGAGCCTGCAGGAGGCACAGAACTGATACAGGGAGTCAAAGCCAAAGCTCCAGGTGTGATCGTCCTTTACTGCAGCGTATGTGTGTGTGTGTGTGTGTGTGTGTGTGTGAGGCCGGGACTATAGACACTCAGTGTGCACAGTGCTGCTGTTTACTCCACTACTTTCATACACAAACATGTCAGAATCAGAAAAGCTCCAAAGCCAAATTTGTTGGAAAGTAAAAACTGCAAAAATCACTTTAGATTCCAGATATTCAATGAAATCATATGAAAGTTAAAGCAGCGATGGAGCTGCCAATCACCCGCTACTTAGTCTGAATGTGCTGTGTGTGTGAGTGTGTGTGTGTGTGTGTGTGTGTGTGTGTGTGTGTTCTCTGGCACAAACACACTCTCCTCTAAATATAAGTACTCAGTCTGGAAGTGTGTGCGTGTGTGTGTGTGTGTGTGTGTGTGTGTGTGTGTGATGACAGGGGAGGGGGAGGGGCTGAGCTGTAATCATAGACACCCTAATTAGCGCTTTAGGCCTCATCTTCTGTCATGAAGGCAGATGAGGCACAAACAGATGCACCACTCTCTCACACACACACACACACACACACACACACACATTGTCAAATCTCAGTGATGAATAACGGCTAGGAGGCAGCTGCAGCAGAGTTTACAGCTGCAGGAGTTTATAGTTTTATATTGTGGTGCTCACAGATCTCCAGCATGTGTGAGACCTTCATCATGACTCATCCACCACCATCATCATCATCATCTCACCGGGTGAAGCTATCACACGGATCGATTAGGGAACAGTCGGCGCTCTCACACTGACATTTTCACGCGACCTGAATTATTCCGGGCCCATTGATGGACGGCTCCTGCATCCATCAGCAGAATATTGATCCATCCCCGTCTGTGAGACAGGACGAGGATGAGGAGAGACGGCCGACCGATGACAGACAGCATGCAGAGAAGAATGGAGAGGCTGTTCCTTCCTTTTGTTTCCCTCTGATTGGAACTTTTCCCTCAAATGTAACCCAAACTTCATGAACATATAAGTTGTATTCTCCTGTTCTTCATCATTTCCCTGTGTTTTTCTGTAATTGGAACCAAACCCTGTTGGCTGCTGAGAATAATAGCTTGAACACTTTCACATCTGTGGCCACAGACACACACATGCAGCAGTCTGACAGCAAATGGGCCCCAAATCATGGCCACCAATTATTTTATGCAAATGTTGAACCAATTGTGTATGAAAATTTTGAAGAAAACAAAGCAAACCTGCAGCGCCGTGCAGCCTGAGTGTGGAGGAACACACAGCAGAGCTAAAATAGAGGCTGCTGCTAATCATCTGAGGTGATAATATCAGGAACACAGACACTCACACACACACACACACACACACACCTCCTTGACTGCTTTAACTCTTCTATTTTCTGCTCATGCCTCACACACTCCGTCGACCTCTTGTGGTTACTTGCTTCTTCTTCGTCGCTCCCACTTCCTGTCCACTCTGACTCAAGCATGTGATTGAACCTGATGCTTGTCTGCTCTTTAATGCCTCCACGTCTCAACAACGCCTCTGGCATCCTGAGCCACAGTCCTCTGACCAGGAGGCTTTAAGTGGTGTGTGTGTGTGTGTGTGTGTGTGTGTCTGTGTGAGAGTGAGTGAGTGAGTCACAGCAACTGAAAAGACACATTTTTACAGAGGAGATTTATTAACCCTTACAGCAAACAGTACACTTCCCCTGAAATTATGTCTGGGGAAATGAATAGAAATGTGTGTGTGTGTGTGTGTGTGTGTGTGTGTGTGTGTGTGGTTGTGTGTGTGTGCGCACCGTGCCAAATTATTCTTCCATGCATCATTAGATTGTGGTTAGTGTGTGTGTGTGTGTGTGTGTGTGTGTGTGTGTGTGTGTGTGTGTGTGTGTGTGTGTGTGTGTGTGATTGATTGATTTTGTTTGGGCAGCGTTATAATGACGAGCTTCCTGAAGAGCATTTGGGGAATGCATTAACATGGGGCACGTTTAATAGATCAATCAATAATATTAATGGAGCTGAGTGACGTGATGACGTATCGGCCTCTTATTTACACAAACAGCCGTGTGGTGAAGCTGGGGCATCGCAAGAGGATTCACTCTGACGTAAACGTTGGAAATCTGCTTTGTTGCTTTTCTGGTTGTGTGTGTTGTGTTGATGTTGTGTTGACTCAGTCCAAACTTCATCAGCGCTCGGCCTTCTTGGGGTTCTGCAGAGCTCCGCCCCCTGACTACGCTCCAACTACTTCTCACACATAATTATTCTTCTGCTTTTATGTGATGGAGGACAGAGCGACGGCTCTGTGTTTACATCTCACCTCTGTTATGCAGAGACTTCACACTCCAAGTTTGGTTGTGTGTCACTGTAAACTGTAACCGTGTGTGTGTGTGTGTGTGTGTGTGTGTGTGTGTGTGGTGGAAAGTAAGCAAGCATCAAGCATCTGCTAAGAGTCTTTCAAAAACAAAAGTTATTCGCTTCTGTCCACTGCTAGACGAGTGTGTGTGTGTGTGTGTGTGTGTTCAGTCGCCACAGTGAAGAAGAAGTTCAGTATGTGAATAAAGTCGTCTAACAAAGGTCACAGCCAAATGTTACATTCATGCACTTTGTGATTTAATGTCTATTTTCATTTCTATCTGACCTTTACTGGTGAAGTCTTCGTAGTGGAGGCAGTGGCTTAGTGGGTAGAGCTTCCGCCTAAGAACCAGAGGGTTGCTGGTTCGAGTCCCTGCCGAGGTGCCCCTGAGCAAGGTACCGAACCCCCAGTTGCTCCCCCAGTGCTTGTAAATGTAATGTAAGTCGCTTTGGATAAAAGCGTCTGCTAAATGATCGTAATGTAATGTAATGTAATGTAGTTTGGAGCAGCAGACCTCCAACACAGCCGGCTCCTCCGCTTCATCCAGCTGCTTTCACACCCACTTTCTCTAGGTGAGGACAGTAACTATCCCCCTTCTCCTTCTACAGCATGATGTCTTTAAAGGAGCGAACCTGGATCTCCCCTTTATCAGCCTCCCCCTTCCTTACTAATTGTATTCATGTGTGTGTGTGTGTGTGTGTGTGTGAGTGTTTGTTTGAATGATTTCATGTTTAGTATCAATGTATACCTGCGTGTTTCATATAAAACAAATCCAGACTCCACTTAACTCAGAGATGCAGAGGATGAGAAGCACTGACTCTCTGGCTGAGGCTGACAGGGATCTGCTGAGATCTGCTGAGAACGTTTCCTGGAGTCAAACCTGTCTGCGGTCTGCCTGGAGAAAATGGATTTGTGTTTTTCCACATATGTGAGTAGCAGTGTGTGTGTGTGTGTGTGTGTGTGTGTGTGTTGATATGAGAGGCATTGTGCAGCAAACCAGCAGCTGACACCATGAATGCTCCCAGGGTCAGAGTTTGACTGAGCCTGAGTGAGGCAGCGTTTATCCTGCTGAGTCTGAATAGAAGCACGTCCATCGCACACATTCTGTTATAATGGTATTTTTTTGCATTAACAGTGTAGCAATAAATGTTTTCATATTCAAATCATTGACTCAAAGGAAAACTAAGGTCGTTGAGCCAAACAGCTCGATGTACAGAACGCCTATAGGAAGGTGAAGCTGCAGTCAGTCATGGATTTTTGTTGAATTTGCTGAAATTCTCATTAAATCCTAATGCATAAATCTATACATTAAACTCCAGAGTCCAGAGAACTCAAGGGAGGGACAGGGAGTCTGCGTCCCTCATGTCCGTGGTGTCTGTGGTGTCTGTCTGTCTGTCTCAACCTCACATCCGTCCCCACAGCTGCTGCATGTCACAGATAAGATGGACGTCTCCTCCGGCTCCTCCTCCGGCATCGACGACACGTTCCTATAGGCCCAAACACAAACACGGAGTATTCTGGTTCTGCCCTGAGGCGTCCTGAGGAGATTCACACCAGCCGCTCCATGTACAGCATCCACAGCTAGAGCAGGAGGCAAAGTGTGTCGTTGTCATGGTCACACAGCTGGAGCCTCAGGTCGAACAGCTTTTAAAGCCTCTATAGGAATCCTAAAGCCAAAGACGTGAAACGAACAAACCTCCAAGCTGAGGCTGACAGGGATCTGAGCTGAGTGTGTGTGTGTGTGTGTGTGTGTGTGTGTGTGTGTGTGTGTGTGTGTGTGTGTGTGTGTGTGAGTGTGAGTGTGAGTGTGTGTGACTCCATCAATACTTCTGCCTTTCCAGAGAAACCACACAGCTGCCTCATTTCTGACCTTTATGTTGAATGGAAACGCATTTGTGCTGGACAGTGTGTGTGTCTGTGTGTGTGTGTGTGTGTGTGGACATGTTTTATTCATGTCATACACCTATGTGAGCGTGTGTGTGTGTGTGTGTGTGTGTGTGTGTGTGTGTGTGCACTCGCATTACAATAAATATTAGCATTGATTACCTTTATATTTATTCAGCCAGTTGGCATTTTTCTTCTCTTCCCATGGGTTGAGCGTTTGCTATGTTAATGAGTCTGAGCTGCACAATGCATCCAGAGCTTAGAGAGGCTGACTGTAATATTTATCCATCCATGCTTTCTGCTTCTTCCCTCTTGGCTTCAGTGACGGATGAGAGGCGACATTAAAGTACAATCATCTCTGTTTAAAGCCTCTTTATGGAGCTTTCTGTCTCTTTGTGCAGGCAAAAAGAAGATTACAGAAGAAACTTCTTCATTTTGTCAATGTGCCACAGTGAATAATAAAGCATAAAGTCACAATATGATTTGTAAGATGGCTGTAAACCAAAGAGCTGAACAAGTTATTGTTTGAATCTGGTCTGTGTAGTCTCTGTTCCCTCTCCAGCACAAACACATCCTCCTCTGGATCTGTGCACCTCTGTGGGAAACACCCACAGGTGTGTGTGTGTGTGTGTGTGTGTGTGTGTGTGTGTGTGTGTGTGTGTGTTTGCTGTAGCTCTGCAAAATCATAAAAGCCAGTTTGTCCACCCACACAGCATCTCTCTCTCTCTCTCTCTCCCTCTCTCTCTCTCTCTCTCTCTCGCTCTCCCGCTCTCTCACACCCTGTTCTTTCTTTAGAGATCTGTTATTACTCATAAAACATGGGTGGCCACCTCAAACCTCACACATCAATCATATCTTCAGGTTTAACTTGCACACAGACTCTACTGCTCTGTACTGAAAACAATAGAAAGCTAAATGTCTCACTGGAGGCAAATGAAAACACAAAGTCATCAATATGAAAAGACAGAATCTGTAATAACTTCAAATATTTGTCATTTGTAAGGAAAAGTCAAACCATGATTTGATGATACTGTGTACAGAGAAGTAAAAGGTTAAATCTGATGAAAATGTCACAATCAAGCCAGATCTCGGTTGTAACTTTAGACAGTTTGGTATTAAAAAAGGATCAAACCTTTGAGGAAAAGCAGAAATGATTACAAAACAGGGTCTGTGTAGTCTATTTGACATTGTTGTACCGTTCAAAGTTTAGTGATTGAATTTAATATCTTTATACATCTTAGACGTGTTTAAAGACAAATATTTGAGCTCTAACTCGCTAGTTTATACACGCGCACAAGGAAATGTTAGTGCGTTTTCATTTGTGTATTACGGTAATACGAGGTGGTCCTCATAGTAGCCTGTTTTTTATTCACGCATTTTTAAACCTTATATTGTTATTTTAATTATATATTTTATAAGCGCATTTTCAATTTGGAGCGATAATTCCAATTTGCGTCAACAATATGAAGAAACGGTGAGTAAATGTGTCTAAATGAGCCCTCGGTGGATGATGACGTGTACATGAGGGTCCTTCGCGTTTCCGGGTTTGTCCAAACAGCTCAGGCGGAGTCTGCTCGCCGGCGAAATGTGAGTTTAAACCGCAGTTTATGTTGTTTTTGATTATTGTCTTTAGTTGACTGTATCTTTTATCCTCGGCAAACAGTTCGGCGGTGCTAATGTTCTTCTTATTCTCTCCTTTAGGTCTAAAGTAACGTTTAAAATCACGCTGACGTCGGACCCCCGGCTTCCGTACAAAGTGTGAGTACACAGACACATCAGCACTCAAACACAAACAAACACAAACTGTCTCACGTTTTCATTTGTTTTTAACCCCGAATGTAACATTCATCTTAACTGAATGGTTGTTTCAGCATGTTAGGGTTCGTTTGTTTCATAAAGCTGCTCAGACTGCAGAGATGTTGTGAGTCTGTGACATCTGTTAGTGTAACGCAGTGATTCACAGATCGATACTAGCTATTGATCACTTTGATCGGCGGGATTTGTTTGTCGCAATTCACTCGCGTGTTGTTTTTAATGAACATTGCAGCATTATTCATTCATTCAAGCTGCCAGTCCTCCGTCATAGCCGATAGAGGCGCAGAGCGGCACAGCTGCTACACAACTACAGCATGAAACAATAACAAACATGTGTTAGGACTAAATGAGGGACAGCAGGTCCTCACCTGAGTCGTGCTGTCAGGATTGTGTGTGTGTGTGTGTGTGTGTGTGTGTGTGTGTGTGTGTGTGTGTGTGACTCAGAGACTAGACGTCAGGCTCATTTTCTAAATGATGTCTGGATGAAGGTCGTTATGACAACACAGCAGAGATCAAACTGTGTGTGTGTGTGTGTGTGTGGGTGTGCGCGCTCTCAGACTAACAGTAGATTTATGTGTCTGTGGCGTTCCCTTGGCACCATCAGATCCGTGTGAACACCCAGACAGCAAGCAAATGATCCGAGGTGCAGGGACGCCATCAGCATGGGAGACATTAGTGTGTGTGTGTGTGTGTGTGTGTGTGTGTGTGTGTGTGTGTGTATGTGTGATTTATGGCTCCTGGGGTTTGTCTTGGGTCGGTTGAGCTAAATCTTAGAATCCTCACAGATTTTGTCTGTTGCCTCATTTATTGGGCCCAAACTCCGCCCCCTTTACATGAACCTGTGGTCAACAAGCTGCAAACAATGAGGGAACAGAGCTTCAGGTCTGAATATAGGACCTATAGAGGGGCTGAATCCAGAGCGGCTGCAGGAGAGCGACTCTGGGGGCGACGCAGGTTTGATGTTTCCCTCTAAAGCGCCAAAGCTGCTCAGATTCTGACTGAGTCAGGCTGCAAACGCCCCCGAGATAAAGGATCGTCTCAGAACTCTGTGTGTGTGTGTGTGTGTGTGTGTGTGTGTGAGATGGTGTTTAACGCCCTCCCTCTCTCTCCCTCTCTCTCCCTCTCTCTCTCTCTCCCTCTCTCTC